>NC_092046.1:108391280-108691280 GCF_003086295.3 Arachis hypogaea | reverse complement strand
AGCTTAAACCATTACCACCATCCCTGAAATATACATTTTTGGGAGAAGGTGACACTTTTCCGGTGATCATAAGCTCTGCTTTAAATCCCCTGGAAGAGGAAACGCTACTTCAAGTGCTAAGGACACACAAGACAGCTCTTGGGTGGTCCATAAGTGATCTTAAGGGCATCAGCCCAGCAAGATGCATGCACAAGATCCTATTGGAGGACGATGCTAAGCCAGTGGTTCAACCACAAAGGAGGCTAAATCCAGCCATGAAGGAAGTGGTGCAGAAAGAGGTCACCAAGTTACTGGAGGCTGGGATTATTTATCCTATTTCTGATAGCCCCTGGGTGAGCCCTATCCAAGTTGTCCCAAAAAAAGGAGGCATGACAGTGGTTCATAATGAAAAAAATGAACTAGTTCCTACAAGAACAGTTACAGGGTGGCACATGTGTATTGACTACAGAAGGCTCAATACAGCCACAAGAAAGGATCATTTTCCTTTACCATTCATAGACCAGATGCTAGAAAGACTAGCAGGTCATGATTATTACTGCTTTTTGGATGGCTATTGATAAACCATTATTTTATGGTTTATATTGTGTTTAATTGTGCGGTTTTATCAAATCTCTACCCACTTATTCATATGATTAGCATGCATTTATAATTCTTTCCTAAAATTACTTCATGGTTGAAAACTTGCTTCCTAGAGACTTTTAATTTTATATTTTAATTCTCCTTTATTCCATTCGATGCCGTGATCTGTGTGTTAAGTGTCTTAGGCTTTATAGGGCATAAATGACTTGGAGATTAGAAAGGAAGCTTGCAAAAAAATGGAAGGAACACAAGAAATTAAGAAGATGACCAGTGAGAAGTGCCACGGACGCATGGCTCACGCGACCGCGCGGATTGGAAACTGCACAAGTGACGCGAAGGCGTGGACGATGCGCACGCGTGGCAAGGCAAAACGCTGGATGACGCGAACACCTGGATGACGCGATCGCATGACATGCGCGATTTGCAGAATCTGCAGAATTCGCTGGGGGCGATTTTGGGCCCTGTTTTGTCCCAGAAAAGCATATTAGAGCCGGGGAACATGCAGAGACCAAAAAAAAAGGAAAACATTCATTCCACATAATTTTTAGTTTTAGATCTGATTTTACCTCTCCTCTAGGTTTTCTCTCTACACATTCAAAGTTCTTAGGATTTTGTTTTTTTCGCTTTTGGGATTGGGATATTGAGAAGAGTTATTACCTCCGCCAAGACTTCATTATTCTAGTTTGTTTTCCTTACTTGTCTCTTACTCTTCCATGTCCTCAATTTATTCAGAATTATTATTGGATTATTTTTAGAATTTATTAATACAAGAACTATTTTTATTTTTAATTGATCTTTTGATTATTATCTATCATGTCTTTCTTTATTTCTCTTTATTATTTTGTGAAGTTTACATTCATAATGAGAGAGTAGTTCCATAACTTGATGGGGAGTTGATGAAAGGAAGACCTTGAGTTGGAATGCTCAAGAGAAAAATTGTAATTGGGTTTATTGTTGGATTGTCCTCTAGTCACTGACACTAATCCTTTCCAAGGGAGAGGATTGGAACTTGTGAATAGAAATAGCTTTCCAACTTGCTTGACTTTCCTCTACCTAGTAAGGGATAACTAAGCAGAACAACCTTCAATCATCAATTAATCTTGAGGGTACTCCAACAAGAATAGGGCTTCTAACTAATCTACTCCCGGTCAATGTTTTTATTTAAATTACATAAATTCCCTAATTTAATTTCCTATTTATCAACTCAACCCATTTTTGAAAACATCTTATTAATAAAATAGCATATCTTTCTGCAACCCGTTAGGAGACGACCTGGGATTCATACTCCCAGTATTTTAATTCTAATTTTTGTGACAACCCTTCTAAATTGATAAACGAAATTTCGGTTAGTTAAGGACTGTACTTACAACGTATCTCTTATAATAATTTCTTAACTTGCCAATTTCTGCCACGTCAGCTATTCAGGCTACAACCAAATTGCAGTAGATCCCCAGGATCAAGAGAAAACAGCATTCACATGTCCATCTGGAGTATTTGCCTACAGAAGGATGCCATTTGGGCTGTGTAATGCACCTGCAACCTTTCAGAGATGCATGCTCTCTATTTTCTCTGATATGGTGGAAAAATTTCTGGAAGTCTTCATGGATGACTTCTCAGTATATGGAGACTCATTCAGCTCCTGTCTTGATCACCTGACACTGGTTCTGAAAAGATGCCAAGAGACTAACCTGGTTTTAAACTGGGAAAAATGTCACTTTATGGTGACTGAAGGGATTGTCCTTGGGCACAAGATTTCGAACAAGGGAATAAAGGTGGATCAACCTAAGGTAGAGGTAATTGAAAAATTACCACCACCTGCCAATGTTAAGGCAATCAGAAGCTTTCTGGGGCATGCAGGATTCTATAGGAGGTTTATAAAGGATTTTTCAAAAATTGAAAAACCTCTGAGCAACCTGCTAGCTGCTGATACGCCATTTGTGTTTGACACAGAGTATCTGCAGGCGTTTGAAACTCTGAAAGCTAAGCTGGTTACAACACCAGTTATTTCTGTACCAGACTGGACATTACCATTCGAACTAATGTGTGATGCCAGTGACCATGCCATTGGTGCAGTATTGGGGCAGAGGCATGACAAGCTTCTGCATGTCATTTATTATGCTAGCTGTGTTTTAAATGATGCCCAGAAAAATTACACAACCACAGAAAAAGAATTACTTGCAGTGGTTTATGCCATTGACAAGTTTAGATCATACTTAGTAGGATCAAAAGTGATTGTGTACACTGACCATGCTGCTCTTAAATATCTACTTACAAAGCAGGATTCAAAACCAAGGCTCATAAGATGGGTGTTGCTTTTGCAAGAGTTTGATATAGAAATAAGAGACAGAAAAGGGACAGAAAACCAAGTGGCTGATCATCTGTCCCGGATAGAACCAGTAGAAGGGGCGTCCTTTCCCTCTATTGAGATCTCTGAAACCTTTCCGGATGAGCATTTGTTCGCCATTTAAGAAACACCATGGTTTGCAGACATTGCAAACTATAAAGCTACAAGGTTCATACCCAAGGAGTACAGCAGGCAACAAAAGAAAAAATTAATTACTGATGCAAAGTACTACTTGTGGGATGAACCCTATCTCTTTAAAAGATGTGCAGACGGAATAATCCGAAGGTGTGTGCCTAGAGAAGAAGCACAGAAGATCTTATGGCATTGCCATGGGTCACAATATGGAGGCCACTTCAAAGGTGAGCGAATAGCCACCAAGGTCCTCCAATGTGGCTTCTACTAGCCTACCCTCTATAGAGATTCCCGAGAGTTTGTACGTAACTGTGACAGTTACCAGAGAGCTGGTAATCTGCCTCATGGTTACGCCATGCCTCAACAAGGAATCTTGGAGATTGAGTTGTTTGATGTATGGGGTATTGACTTCATGGGGCCTTTCCCACCATCATACTCAAACACTTATATTCTGGTGGCAGTCGACTATGTATCCAAATGGGTAGAGGCCATTGCCACACCCACTAATGATACTAAGACAGTGCTGAAGTTCCTCCAGAAACATATCTTCAGCAGGTTTGGTGTCCCTAGAGCACTAATTAGTAATGGGGGCACTCACTTCTGCAATAAACAGCTTTACTCTGCTATGGTCCGGTATGGAATTAGTCACAAGGTGGCAACTCCATATCATCCACAGATAAACGGGCAAGCTGAAGTCTCTAATAAAGAACTAAAAAGAATCCTGGAACGGACTGTAAGTACCCGTAGACAGGATTGGGCGAGAAGCTTAGATGATGCTCTGTGGGCTTACAGAACAGCATTCAAGACTCCTATAGGGACCTCTCCATACCAGCTTGTGTATGGTAAGGCCAGCCATCTGCCCGTGGAACTGGAGCACAAAGCCTACTGGGCAACCAGATTCCTAAACTTTGATGCCAAATTAGCTGGAGAAAAAAGATTGCTCCAGCTGAATGAGCTAGACGAATTCAGACTCACTGCTTTCGAAAATGCCAAGCTTTACAAAGAGAAAGCAAAAAGGTGGCATAACAGAAAGCTGTCATCTAGAGTCTTTGAACCATAACAGAAGGTTCTGCTGTTTAACTCTAGGCTCAGGCTATTCCCCGGGAAACTGAAATCCCGGTGGAGGGGACCATATGTGATTACAAGTGTGTCACTATATGGCTATATGGAACTTCAAGACATTGATTCTAATAAGAAGTTCATTGTTAATGGACAGAGAATCAAGCATTATCTTGAAGGCAATGTTGAGCAAGAATGCTCAAGGCTGAGGCTAGATTAAAAGATCAGCAAGGTCCAGCTAACGACAATAAAGAAGCGCTTGCTGGGAGGCAACCCAGCCATTAGCAAAGCTTTTTATTTATTTATTTTTTATACAAGTTTAATATAAATAATCTTCAAGGTAAAAAATCAATTGCATAAGTTCATAGGGTTACAGAAGGATTCAGAATACAAAACAGGGAGAAGGAGCTCACTGGCAAGAAAACACCAGTAAGAGGTATATTTGGGCGTTAAACGCCCAAAAGAAGCATTTACTAGGCATTTAACGCCAGTAAAGATACCTTTCTGGGCGTTTAACGCCATACCTGCAGCATCCTGGGCGTTCAGAAAAATGCCCAATGACGAAAGATTTCTGGCGTTTAACGCCAGCCAGAAGCAACAGCTGGGTGTTAAACGCCCAAAAGAGGCTATAGATGGGCGTTAAACGCCCAAAACAAGCAGCAGTTGAGCGTTTAACACCAGGATTATGGAGGGCAGGAAGTTTTTGTTCCCAACTTGATTTTTTTCAAAATTTCATATTTCCATCCATTTTTCTTGCATAAACATGTTCCTATACTTTCATTTTTCAAACTTTTTCCAAAAATATTTTTAAAATATCTTAATTCTAAAATTAAATCTTTCTCAATTCTTCTTCAACCTCTTCTCAAATCTTTTTCAAAACAAATCTATCTTTTTCAAATTTTTTTTTCAAACTCATCAATATCTTTTTCAAATCTTCACAATATTTTTAGAACAAATCTATCTTTTTCAAATATCTTTCATATCTTCTTAATTTTAAATTACATCTTTTCTTATCTTACTTATCTTTTCCAAATCACATTTTCTATCATATCTTTTTAAAAGATTTTCGAAAACCCACCCCCTCTCCCCTTTAAATCCTCGTTTGGCCTCCCCTCTCTCATCCATAAATTTGAACTTGGCTCTCCCTCTATCCCTCTCCTTTCTTTTTTTTTTTGCTTGAGGACAAGCAAACCTCTAAGTTTGGTGTGTTTATCCGTGATCACTAAGCCAATACCCACCAAGATCATGGCTCCTAAGGGAAAACAAACCAACTCAAGAGGCAAGAAAGAGAATATTCCAAAACCACTTTGGAATTAAGGGAAGTTCTTAACCAAAGAACATTCAGACCATTACTACAAAATAATGGGTCTAAGGTCAGTGATCCCGGAAGTTAAATTCGATCTGAAAGAAGACGAATATCCGGAGATCCAAGAGCAAATTCGAAACAGGAGCTGGGAAGTCCTAGCTAATCCTGAAACAAAGGTGGGAAGAAACCTGGTTCAGGAATTCTATTCTAATCTGTGGCAGACAGACAGGCAGAGAATAGTTGGAACCGCATTCTATGACTATCGAACTCTGGTCAGAGGGAAGATTGTTCACACCCACCCTGACAAAATAAGGGAGATCTTCAAGCTGCCTCAACTACAAGATGACCCAGACTCCTTTAATAGGAGAATGATGAGACCAAATCAGAGCTTGGACAAAATCCTAGAGGACATATGCCTCCCTGGAGCCAAATGGACAACCAACACAAAGGGTGTCCCAAACCAACTCAAAAGAGGAGATCTCAAACCAGTCGCCAGAGGCTGGCTGGACTTCATTGGGCGCTCTATACTGCCCACTAGCAACCGCTCTGAAGTCACCATCAAAAGAGCAGTGATGATTCATTGCATTATGCTGGAAAAAGAAGTGGAAGTTCATCAGCTGATTTCTTGTGAGCTTTACAAAATTGCAAACAAGAACTCCAAAGATGCCAAATTGGCTTATCCAAGCTTGATCTCCCTGTTATGTAAAGATGCTGGAGTAAAAATGGGAGTAGATGAGTATATTTTAGTTGAGCAACCAATCACCAAAAAGTCAATGGAAGAACAAGTGCAGGACGACCCCATCAAGAGGAGAGCACAGGAGTTCCTCCCGGAAATTCCTCAATTTGAATACTAGGGGCGCCTAGAAGCATCTATCACCAAGTTGCAAGAAGCTATTGATCAACTGAAGGAAAAACAGCAAAATCAAAACAGCATTCTCTACAAACTGCTTAGGGAACAAGAAGAGCAAGGGCGTGAACTGAAAGAACTGAAGCGCCAGAAGCTATCTCTTGAAGGGCCAAGCACCCCACAGACTAAAGAGGCATCTACCTCCCAAAGCAAAGGTTGTTGAGTCCTAACTCTGTGATAACCTTTTATCTATTTTAAGAGTATATGAGTATTAAAATTAGAGTCATTTGTCTTTATGTCTTTAGTTTTTTTTCTTTTATTGCTAAGTGTCTGCTTTTATGCCTAATTTATATTATTTCCATTAAATAATAAATAAAGATTAGAGTCTATGCCTTAAAGTTATGAACATCCTATGAATCCATCACCTTTCTTAAATGAAAAATGTTTTAATTACAAAAGGACAAGAAGTACATGGTTTCGAATTCATCCTTGAAATTAGTCTAATTATTTTGATGTGGTAACAATACTTTTTGTTTTCTGAATGAATGCTTGAACAGTGCATATGTCTTTTGAATTTGTTGTTTATGAATGTTAAATATGTTGGCTCTTGAAAGAATGATGAAAAGGAGAAATGTTATTGATAATCTGAAAAATCATAAAATTGATTCTTGAAGCAAGAAAAAGTAGTGAATACAAAAGCTTGCGGAAAAAAAAGGGGAAGAAAAATGGCAAAATAAAAAGAAAGAAAAAGAAAAAGCAAGCAGAAAAAGCCAATAGCTCTTTAAACCAAAAGGCAAGGGTAAAAAGGATCCAAGGCTTTGAGCATTAATGGATAGGAGGACCCGAAGGAATAAAATCCTGGACTAAGCGGCTAAAACAAGCTGTCCCTAACCATGTGCTTGTGGCGTGAAGGTGACAAGTGAAAAGCTTGAGACTGAGCGGTTAAAGTCGAGGTCCAAAGCAAAAAGAGTGTGCTTAAGAACTCTGGACACCTCTAATTGGGGACTTTAGCAAAGTTGAGTCACAATCTGAAAGGGTTCACCCAGTTATGTGTCTGTGGCATTTATGTATCCGGTGGTAATACCGGAAAACAAAGTGCTTAGGGCCACGGCCAAGACTCATAAAGTAGCTGTGTTCAAGAATCAACATACTGAACTAGGAGAATCAATAACACTATCTGAATTTTGAGTTCCTATAGATGCCAATCATTCTGAACTTCAATGGATTAAGTGAGCTGCCAAAATTGTTCAGAGGCAAAAAGCTACTAGTCCCGCTCATTTAATTGGAGCTAAGCTACATTGATATTTTGGAATTTATAGTATATTCTCTTCTTTTTATCCTATTTGATTTTCAATTGCTTGGGGACAAGCAACAATTTAAGTTTGGTGTTGTGATGAGTGGATAATTTATACGCTTTTTGGCATTGTTTTTACATAGTTTTTAGTATGATTTGATTAGTTTTTAGTATATTTTTATTAGTTTTTAAATAAAAATCACATTTCTGTACTTTACTATGAGTTTGTGTGTTTTTCTGTGATTTCAAGTATTTTAATAGTTTATACTTTGCCTGAGTTTAGACGATGAAAACTGGCGTTCAACGCCAGTTCTCTGCCCTATTCTGGCGTTAAACACCAGAAACAGGTTACAAGTTGGAGTTAAACGCCCAAAACAGGTTACAACCTGGCGTTTAAATCCAGAAACAACCTAGGCACGTGTAAAGCTCAAGTCTCAGCCCCAGCACACACCAAGTGGGCCTCGAAAGTGGATTTCTGCGCTATCCATCATAGTTTACTCATTTTCTGTAAACCTAGGTTACTAGTTTAGTATTTAAACAACTTTTAGAGATTTATTTTGGACCTTATGACATTTTCACATTTTACATTGTATCTCTACGGCATGAGTCTCTAAACTCCATGATTGGGGGTGAGGAGCTCTGCTGTGTCTCGATGAATTAATGCAATTACTTCTGTTTTCTATTCAATCACGCTTGTTTCTGTTCTAAGATACTCGCTTGTACTTAACCGTGATGAATGTGATGATCCATGACACTCATCATCATTCTCAACCTATGAACGCGTGCCTGACAACTACTTCCGTTCTACCTTAGATTGAGTGTGTATCTCTTAGCCTCTTGGTTCATGATCAGAGTCTTCGTGGTATAGGCTAGAATTATTGGCGGCCATTCCTGAGATCCGGAAAGTCTAAACCTTGTCTGTCGTATTCCGAGTAGGGTCTGGGATGGGATGACTGTAACAAGCTTCAAACTCACGAGTGTTGGGCGTAGTGACAGACGCAAAAGAATCAATGGATCCTATTCTGGCATGAGTGAGAACCGACAGATGATTAGCCGTGCGGTGACAACGCATTTGGACCATTTTCACTGAGAGGATGGATGGTAGCCATTGACAACGGCACCAACATACAGCTTGCCATGGAAGGAGACCTGCGCGCGTGAAGAAGAAGACAGTAGGAAAGCAAAGATTCGGAAGACAGAGCATCTCCAAATCCTCAATCTGTTCTCCATTACTGCATAACAAGTATCATTTATTTTATGCTATTTACTCTTCATAAATATAATCACTCTTATCATTGATTTCCTGACTAAGAATTACAAAATAACCATAGTTTGCTTCAAGCCGACAATCTCCGTGGGATCTACCCTTACTCACATAAGGTATTACTTGGACGACCCAGTGCACTTGCTGGTTAGTGGTACGAGTTGTGAAAAGTGTGATTCACAATTCGTGCACCAGAGACAACACGATAATTTCGTATCCTTAGTTATTCTTCGTAGTAGTAGCTTTCTTACTTATTTGATTTTTTGAGTTTTTATTATTTTTCTGATCATGCAGCTATTTTAGAACAGAAACCAGAGTTTCTTCTTACTATTTATTTTTATTTTCAGTTCTTCTTTGCTTGAGGACAAGCAAACCTTTAAGTTTGGTGTTGACGCTTCGCTTAAGGGTTTTCTGTTTATTTTTATGGCACTAAGGGAGGTGAATCATCTTCACAAAGGAGCACAACCTGAAGAATAAAATGATCGCTCGGATAGCTAAGGTGGTTGAGTTCTTTTCATTTTTTATTCCTTCCCGCTTTTATTATCTTATGTTTCGGTTTCCTGCTACTTTGTTTTGTTTATTGCATGATCCTTTATTAGTAGATTCATAGGTTCTAGTTTAATTTTCTGTTAAGTGCTTTAATTCTGAAAGATGTCTCATGTATTACCCACTGAGCTTGAAATCAAAAAGAAAGAAGAACAGATGTAGTGCATGAGAATTTGAGTTTAATTTTTAGAGTAGTCTCATTTACTTAGATGTGGTGGCAATACTTTTTGTTTTCTGAATGAATGCTTGAACAGTGCATATTTTTTATAGTGAAGTTTATGAATGTTAAAATTGTTGGCTCTTGAAAGAATGATGAAAATAAGAGAAATGTTATTGATAATCAGAAAAATAATAAAATTGATTCTTGAAGCAAGAAAAAGCAGTGAAAAACACAAAGCTTGCGAAAAAAAAAAGCAGAAAAAGCCAATAACCATTTAAACTAAAAGGCAAAGGGTAAAAAGGATCCAAGGCTTTGAGCATTAATAGAGAGGAGGGCCCAAAGGAATAAAATCCTGGCCTAAGCGGCTAAATCAAGCTGTCCCTAACCATGTGCTTGTGGCATGAAGGTGTCAAGTGAAAAGCTTGATACTGAGCAGTTAAAGTCATGATCCAAAGCAAAAAGAGTGTGCTTAAGAACTCTGGGCACCTCTAACTGTAGACTCTAGCAAAACTGAGTCACAATCTGAAAAGGTTCACCCAGTTATGTGTCTGTGGCATTTATGTATCCGGTGGTAATACTGGAAAACAAAATGCTTAGGGTCATGGCCAAGACTCATAAAGTAGCTGTGTTCAAGAATCAACATACTGAACTAGGAGAATCAATAACACTATCTGAATTCTGAGTTCCTTTGGATGCCAATCATTCTGAACTTCAAAGGATAAAGTGAGATGCCGAAACTATTCAGGATTGCAGTTGTAAACCCCACTATAAGAAGAGACATGAGCTTAATCGAACTCTCATTCTCATGCAAATTCACATCCTAAGCTTATATTAGTTTTGGTTGCTTGAGGACAAGCAACAATTCAAGTTTGGTGTTGTGATGCGTGAGCATCTTTCCTATCTTTTCCTAGTGAATTTTCATTTAAATTGTTGATTTTAATCAAGAATTAATTATCTTTTAGCCACTATGGATGCTACTTTGAGTCTTGTGCAATTCTATTTATTTTAGGTAGCATTCAGCTGGATTTGATGGAGTTTCTGCAGAAGAAAAGATGAAGGCAAATGATGCTGTCAACCCTGACCTCTCTGCACTCAAACCTGAATAACTCGAGCTACAGAGGTCCAATGGACATGATTTTAGTGGCGTTGGAAAGCTAACTTCCAGCACTTTCCAACGATATATAATAGTCCATACTTCTTCTCCGAACTCGCTGCCAAGGCTGCACCTAACTTGAGATTTCTCAAGTTAGGCGCAAGACACAACAACAATACGCGAGATTGGTCCTGCCCACTTCAAGTTAGGCGCACTAAAGCCCAAGTTAGGCGCAGCTTCACTCAACTAAACTCCAATTCATGCTGCCAAGTTCAAGTTAGGCGTGGATCCTAGTGAAGCCAAGTGGTCTCCATCCATCAATTGAAGATTTGCTGATTGCTATAATTAATTCTAATTTAAATTCAAATTTTAAAAATAGGAAAAGATATTATTTTTTAGCTTTAGAAGATAGATTTTAAATTAATTAAGATTAGATATAAATAGGGGGATACCACCTCAACATTATTCCATTCCAGACTTCCAATTCTATACAAATTTACAATCCTTATTTTCTACTCTGAACCATGAGCAACTAATCCTTCATTGTTAAGGTTAGGAGCTCTGTCTATTGTATGGATTGATATTATTATTTTTCTATTTTAATTCATGTTTTGATTTATATTTCAATAATTGTTTTCGTTCTTTATTTTATGAATTTGGGTGGAACGGAAGTATGACCCATGTTCTAATTGAGTTCTTGTATAACTTGGAAAAGCTCTTTACTTGAACAATAGCTTGAAAACATATTATCCTGAATTTCTAATTGTTTGTATTTAACGGGATACGTAACATATAATCCCTTTATTTTTGGAAAATTAGGATTCTTGTGGCATATAAACTAGAATTTGATTATCACCCTCTAATTGGAATTAGTTGACCAAGGAATTGGCAGTTGATGAATTTTAGAGGAGACTAGGAAGGTCTAAGGAATTAGGGTCTAGTCACAAATAGTTTGCCATGAATTAAATCTTGCATGATTAAAATAGTTAATAAGAAAAGTCAATCCGAAAAATAGATAACTCTGAAGTCTTAACTATCTTCTCCATATTTTTTCCAAAGTATTTACTTGCCATTCTTCAATATTCTTTATATTGTTTAATGTCTTTTGTATTGCATCTCAATACCATTTTCTATTTGTCTAACTAATCCTATCAAACACTATTGTTGCTTAATCCATCAATCCTCATGGGATCGACCCTTACCCATGTAAGGTATTACTTGGTATGACCCGGTGCACTTGCCGGTTAGTCTGTGGTTAGAAAATCCGCACCACGCCCAGAAATAGCAGAAGATGCTGGGGGCAATTTTGGGCTGGTTTTGGACCCAGTTTTTGGCCCAGAAAACACAGATTAAAGGCTGTAGAGTGGGGGGAATCAGGCATTCATTCATACAACTTTCATTCACATAATTTTAGGTTTTAGATGTAGTTTTCTAGAGAGAGAGAGGCTCTCTCCTCTCTCTAGGTTTTAGGATTCTTAGGTTTAGCTATTTTCAATTTTAGATTTCTACTTTACTTTAATTTAGTTTCTCTTCTACTTTTATTTGTCTAGCACTTTAGTTTCTCTTCTCTTAGTGATTTATTTATTTATCCACTTTAGTTTATGAATTCTCATGTTAGATTTGATTTCCTATTTAATGCAATTTGAGGTATTTCATATTTATGATTGCTTTCTTCAATTTATGTTATTGATGCTTTCAATTGGTTGTTTGGATTTTATTATCTCTTATTGCTTTTCTATGCTTTTATGTTGTGCCTTCCAAGTGTTTGATAAAATGCTTGGTTGGATTTTAAACTAGCTTTTTATGTTCTTAGCTAAGATTGAGTAATTAGAGACTCTTGAATTGTCAAAGTCTCTTGTTGATTAGTAATTGAAAGTTGCTAGTTGATTTGGATTACACTAAAGCTAGTCTTTCCTTAGGAGTTGACTAAGACTTGAGGAATCAAATTGATTATTTCTACTTGACTTTCCTTCATAGTTAGAGGTTGACTAAGTGGAGCAATGGACGATTCTTGTCACAATTGATGATGATAATGAGGATGGGACTTCTAATTATCAATCCTTTCTAGGACTTTTCATAATTATTAGTTTATTTTCTTATCATTTACATTCCTTGTTCAACCTTTCAAAAACCCAAAAAGATACTATCTCATAACCAATAGTAACATACTTCCCTGCAATTCCTTGAGAGACTATCCGAGGTTTGAATACTGATGCCAGGGCATCTTGGCCAGTTTCACGGACCTTTTCTTTACTATTTTTAGGGTTGTTTCATACATTTCTTTAGGAAATAAGCTAGTTTTGGGTAGATATTCACCTACACCTTGATTCAAGCATACATTGTGCATTTTACATTATTTCATGAGGATTTTGCATGAATTTAGTGACAAATTGTATGCTGCATTACCCATGACTTGGACTAGAACTTTGATGCACTTTGTTGCTTGATTTCAGGACCAAAGGAAGCAAGAAAAGGGAGGTAACTTGCAAGGTTAAATGAGAAAAGTGATTGCCAATGACACTCTCAAAGCCATCATTGCCCACGTTAAGAGTCACGTTAACTAAGTTAACGTGAACTCTAACGTGGAAAAGGGAAGTTGAGCCAACGTTAGTGACACTTAACATTGTCACTAACGTTGGCAAACACTCATGAGTGGCCACGTTAGAGCCCACGTTAACCTAGTTAACGTGGCCTCTAACGTTAAGGGGGGAAGAGAAGCCAACGTTAGTGACATTCAACATTGTCACTAACGTTGGCCTAAGGATGCAACACACCACGTTAACTCCCACGTTAACTTGGTTAACGTGGGAGCTAACGTAAGAAGTGAGAGTTGTCGACAACGTTAGTGACACTCAACATTGTCACTAACATTGGAAGCAACCACACAACCCCCCAAGGAGCCATGTTAACTTCCACGTTAACTTAGTTAATGTGGAAGCTAACGATGAGTAATGAATGATGAGCCAACATTAGTGACACTCAACATTGTCACTAACATTGGGATGGCTAAGAATGGCCACGTTAGAAGCCACGTTAACCTAGTTAACGTGGACTTTAACGTGAGATCTAGGGGCACATTGGAACGTTAGTGACAATGTTGAGTGTCACTAACGTTCTCGAAGGTTGGCAAGGCCACGTTAGAAGCCACGTTAACCTAGTTAACGTGGGATCTAACGTGAGGCAAAGGGGTACATTGGAACGTTAGTGAAAATGTTAAGTGTCACTAACGTTCCCGAACTTATACTTTCACTAAATGATTAACACCCCTTACGCCCTGAGCTAAAGTCTCTACCCACTTAACACTTTCTCTCTGCAAGTAAAGCTAAGCCCAAATGAAGAAAAGAACTGCTTCAAACTCAAGATCCAAAGGCCCAAGACTTGAAGAGCAAACTAGAAGCTGAGAAGAGTAGTATATATAGGAGTAGCTTTGAATTGTAAAAGAGGAGTTAGGAGTAGTTTTGGGAGGTGGCTGGAAGAGGAGAACTACTCTCTGTATTTTACTTTCTCTGCATTTTCTAGTTTTATGATGTATTCTCCATCTTTGTTTTCATTTTCTAGAGCTATGAACAACTAAACCCCTTTCATTGGGTTAGGGAGCTCTGTTGTAATTTGATGGATCAATACTAATTTTCATTATTCTTCTTCTATCTTTTCTCTTGATTTTACTTGAAAGCTTTCGATCTTCATCCAATTGAGTAGTTATCTTGGAAGAGAAGCTATTCAAACTTGGATCTCTTTTGAACCTTGAAAGAGGAATGAAGAGATCAAGCTAGAAATACTTTCTCATGCTGGACCAAATTGGGTTTGGATGGGTATGTGACTATAACCCTCTCAATACTTGATTTGGGAAATGCATGTGGTATAATCAGTGACCATACTTCATCTCTTCTCATGAGCAATTGACCAAGGAATTGGCTATTGATCAAGATTTGAGAGATTGAATTGCAAGAAATTGTAATTCAATCACTTAAGATTGCCAAGGAGATCAATGAGTGCATTGATTGAGGAAGAGATGAAAATGAACTTGATCCGGAGAATTGCAACATCTCCTAAGCCCAGTGAACTCCCCATCTCTGATCTTATCCATTCTCTTTAATTTCTGCCATTTACTTTTATGAGCAAATCCCCCATTCCCATTTACAATTCTGCAATTTATTTTCAGTCATTTACTTCCAGTCCTTTAATCCTAGCATTTACTTTTCTGTTATTTACATTCCCGCCATTTTATTTTTTGCAACTCTCAACCAAAATTCTGGATTCGCTCAACTAGAACATTCTTCTAATTAAAGTTGCTTGATCAATCAATCCCTGTGGGATTCGACCTCACTCTATTGTGAGTTTTTACTTGACGACAAATTCGGTACACTTGCCGAAGGGAGATTTGTTGTGAGACAAGTTTTCCGTGCATCAAGTTTATGGCGCCGTTGCCGGGGATTGATTGTGCATCAACAATGATTAAATTGGAAGATCACTAGATTGAGCATTTTTATTTTGTGAATTTCATTTTCTGTTTGAGTGATTTACTTTTTGTTTTAGTTAAACTTCTTCCCTTCCCCGTCTACTCTTTTGTTCTTCTTTGTTATTTTCAATTCTGTTTGCTAACCCACTAATTGTTTGATATATTGCATCACCCACAACTAACAGTAATTCTGACACAAATACTTTCTGCACCTATCTTTTCTTGCTTGCACTTGATGGTTGTCTGACAGGGAGAAGAAGCAGGGCTTCAACTTCCTTCGATTCTGAACCTGAGAGGACCTTCCTTAGATTAAGGAGGGAGGCAAGAGGAAAGAAAGTGCTTGGTGCTGAGGAAGAAGAGGAATTCTTTGAAACAAACATGGAAGACAACATGGAAAACCATCATGAAGAAGAAGATCACAACCATGGGGGAGGAGGTAGAGCAAATCATGCTGGGGAGGATAGAAGAGTTTTGGGCTCTTACATCAATCCAAACCCAGGTAATTGTGGAAGTAGCATCCAAAAGCCAACAATCCATGCCAACAACTTTGAACTTAAACCACAGCTCATCACCCTTGTTCTGAACAACTGTTCGTTTGGAGGAAGTGTTCAAGAAGACCCCAATCAACATTTAACTACCTTCCTGAGAATATGTGACACAGTGAAGTCTAATGGTATTCATCCTGACGCCTATAGGCTGCTCTTATTTCCATTCTCACTCAGGGACAAGGCAGCCAAATGGCTGGAATCTTTCCCAAGGGAAAGCTTGACAACTTGGGAAGACGTGGTGAACAAATTCTTAGCAAGATTTTACCCTCCTCAATGAATTAATAGGCTGAGAGCTGAGGTCCAAACTTTCAGGCAATAAGATGGAGAGACTCTATATGAAGCATGGGAGAGGTTCAAGGACTTAACAAGGAGGTGTCCACCTGACATGTTCAACGAATGGGTGCAGCTGCACATTTTCTATGAAGGGCTCTCTTATGAGTCAAAGAAGGCCGTAGACCATTCATCTGGAGGATCTTTGAACAAGAAGAAGACCATTGAGGAAGCCATAGATGTTATTGAAACAGTAGCAGAGAGCGACTACTTCTATGCTTCCGAAAGAGGGAACACAAGAGGAGTAATGGAGCTAAACAATGTAGATGCTCTGTTGGCCCAAAACAAGCTCATTACCCAGCAGCTGGCTGACCTTACCAAGAAGATGGAGATGAACCAAGTAGCAGCAATCTCCACTTTATCAACAATCTAAGAGGGAGTGAATGAAGAAGCAGAGGGGAGTCAGGAGCAAGCCAACTACATTGGGAGTTCACCAAGGAAAAACTATGATCCATACTCCAAGACCTACAACCCTGGATGGAGAAACCACCCAAACTTTGGGTGGGGAGGTGAGCAAGATCAAAACCAAGACCAGAGATGTTACAACTCCAACAACAATACAGCTCACCAGCAATTTACACAGAGGACGTCTCAACACACCCACAACAACACTTCTTCGTATGCTTATCAAAACCAAAATAACACATCTGCTCTGAATCACCCATCAATTGATGAGAAGCTCTCTAAGATCGAAACCTTAATTGAAGGAATATGCAGAGACATTCGAGACAGTAAAGTATTCAGAGAGGAAGTGCAGTCCAACATGCAGAATCAAAATGCTGCCATCACGAAACTGGAGACACAAATCAGCTATCTGTTTAAGCAGCTCCCTAACCACAACTTTTGCTATGATGCCCACTCAAGCAAAAAGGAGGAGTGTCAAGCTATCACACTTAGGAGTGGGAAGGAACTGAAGGAACGTCCCCAAAAACCACAAAAAGAAGGCTCAAATGAAAAGGGAGAAGAGCAAGATGGAGTTCAACCTCCCACGCCAAGTTTGCAGAAAGAAAAAGGGATACCCCAACTGAACATCTCAAGAGCTCCATATCCCCAGCTATTGAAGAAAAAGGAAGATGACAACCAGTTCTTGAGATTTTTGGAAATCTTCAAGAAGCTACAAATCAACATACCCTTTGCTGAAGCCATAGAACAAATGCCACTCTATGCCAAGTTTTTGAAGGAGCTAATGACTAAGAAGAGAAGCTGGAAGAACAATGAGACTGTGATACTAACTGAAGAGTGCAGTGCTATCATTCAGCATAAACTACCTCAGAAACTGAAGGATCTTGGGAGTTTTCAGATCCCTTGTATTATAGGAGAAATCACAGTAGAGAATGCTCTTTGTGACTTAGGGGCCAGCATCAATTTGATGTCAGTAGCTATGATGAGAAAGATGAAAATTGAGGAGGCTAAACCAACAAAAATGGCCCTACAACTGGCAGACCGATCGTTCAAATTCCCTCACGGGATAGTAGAGGATTTGCTAGTAAAAGTGGGAGATTTCATATTTCCAGCAGATTTTATGGTGCTGGACATGCAGGAGGACGCCAAGACCTCCATCATCCTGGGAAGGCCATTCTTGGCCACTGCTGGAGCTGTCATCGATGTTCAGAAGGGTGACCTCACACTGAGATTACACAATAAAAAGATGACATTCAATGTGTTCAAGGCCATGAGTTATCCACCAAAACAATTGGGGGAATGCATGAGGTTAGATGCACTTGAGGATGAAGTGCAGGAGAATTTTGAAGAAGAAGAACCTGAAGAGGACGAGAGATTGGTGGAGGAAGAATCTGAATCAAGTGAAGAGGTAGCCACAGCAGAAATACATATACCAGATGCACCAAAGGAAGGGAACGAAAAGTCAGAAGCACCCAAACTTGAACTCAAAGCACTGCCACCCACTCTCAAATATGCATATCTAGGAGAAAATGAAAACTACCCAGTGATCATAAATTCATCCCTCAGTCAAGATCAAGAGGACGAGCTACTCAAGGTGCTGCGAGAGCATAAGGATGCCATTGGATGGACCCTTGCTGACCTGAAGGGAATCAGTTCAGCCATATGCATGCATAAAATATTGTTAGAAGATGATGCCAAGCCATCCATTCAATACCAAAGAAGGCTGAACCCAATCATGAAGGAAGTGGTACAGAAAGAGGTTATGAAGCTTTGGCAAGGAGGGGTCATATACCCAATTTCGGACAGCCCTTGGGTTAGCCCCATACATGTTGTGCCCAAGAAGGGAGGAATCACTGTGGTTACCAATGAGAAAAATGAGCTCATACCCACAAGGACTGTCACAGGATGGCGGATGTGCATAGACTACAGAAAACTCAATGAGGCTACACGAAAAGACCACTTTCCCCTTCCATTCATGGATCAGATGTTGGAAAGACTTGCAGGACACGCATATTATTGTTTTCTCAACGGTTATTCAGGATATAACCAAATAGTGGTTGATTCGAGAGACCAAGAGAAAACCTCATTTACTTGTCCGTATGGAGTGTTTGCCTATAGGCGCATGTCATTTGGATTATGTAATGCCCCTGCAACTTTCCAACGCTGCATGCTTTCTATCTTTTCAGATATGATAGAAAAATTCATTGAAGTTTTTATGGATGATTTCTCGGTATTCGGAGATTTTTTTCCTAATTGCCTACATCACCTTGCCTTGGTATTGAAAAGATGCCAAGAGACCAATTTGGTCTTGAACTGGGAAAAATGCCACTTCATGGTGACAGGAGGAATAGTCCTTGGTCACAAGGTCTCTCACCAAGGCATTGAGGTTGATAGAGCTAAAGTAGAACTTATTGAAAAACTACCCCCACCCAGTGATGTCAAGGAAATTAGGAGTTTTTTAGGGCATGATGGTTTTTACAGAAGGTTCATTAAAGATTTTTCAAAGATAGCCAAGCCCTTAAGTAATCTCCTTGTATCTGATACACCATTTATCTTTGATGAAACATGCATGCTAGCATTTGCACATTTGAAAATGAGGTTATCCTCTGCTCCTATCATTTCCCCACCTGATTGGAACCTACCATTTGAATTGATGTGTGATGCATCTGATTTTGCAGTTGGGGCAGTGTTAGGACAAAGGAAAGATAACCTAGTTCGTGTGATATACTATGCTAGCAAAGTCCTTAATGAAACTCAAAGAAATTATACCACTACTGAAAAGGAGTTGCTAGCAATAATTTTTGCATTTGACAAATTTAGATCATACCTCATTGGTGCTAAAGTGATTGTTTTTACAGATCACACAGCACTTAAATATTTGTTTGCCAAGCAAGAATCAAAGCCAAGACTAATAAGGTGGATCTTACTGTTGCAGGAATTTGATATTGAAATCAGAGATAAGAAAGGAGTGGAGAACAAGGTGACAGATCACCTATCCAGAATCCCTCATGATCAAGGTGGAGAAAATGATACAAATGTGAACGAGCTCTTCCCTGATGAGCAGTTGATGACAGTTCACAAAGCACCATGGTTCGCAGATATTGCAAATTTCAAGGCAACTGGGGCATTACCCCCAGGGATCAATAAACATCAAAAGAGGAAGCTCATGAATGATGCAAAGTACTTTGTCTGGGATGAGCCATATCTCTTCAAGAAATGTTCAGATGGAATCCTTAGAAGATGTGTTTCGGAAGAGGAAGGAAGAGAAGTCCTGTGGAACTGCCACGGTTCATGTTATGGCGGGCACTTTGGAGGGGACAGAACTGTAGCAAAGGTGTTACAAAGCGGATTCTTTTGGCCCACCCTTTTCAAGGATGCCAAGGAACTAGTAAAAAGCTGCAATGAATGCCAAAGATCTGGAAAAATGCCCAAAAGAAATGCCATGCCACAAAATTTCATCTTGGAACTGGAACTGTTTGATGTGTGGGGAATAGATTTCATGGGACCATTCCCAACCTCATATGCAAACAAGTACATCCTGGTAGCAGTGGATTATGTTTCCAAGTGGGTAGAGGCTATTGCAACCCCAACTAATGATAACAAGGTAGTCATGAACTTCCTCAGGAAGAATATCTTTAGCCGGTTTGGAGTCCCAAGAGCCCTCATCAGTGATGGAGGGAGCCACTTTTGTAACAAACCACTAGAAGCTCTCCTCCTACGATATGGGGTAAAACACAAAGTAGCCACACCTTACCACCCTCAAACGAGTGGGCAAATTGAGATATCCAACAGAGAACTGAAGAAGATCCTGGAAAAAACTGTGGGTGCATCTAGAAAGGATTGGTCGAAGAAGCTGGATGATGCTCTTTGGGCATACAGAACAGCATTCAAAACTCCACTTGGAATGTCTCCATATCAACTGGTCTATGGGAAGGATTGCCATTTACCACTGGAGCTGGAACACAAAGCTCTCTGGGCTATCAAGATACTAAATTTTGACAGCATTGCTGCTGGTGCAAAAAGGATCTTGCAGCTACAAGAGATGGAGGAATTCAGGTCAAAAGCCTATGAAAACACTAAGATGTATAAAGAGAAGGCAAAGAGAAAACATGACGTGCATCTTGCGCCAAGGAGTTTCGAAAAGGGGCAGCGAGTACTCCTTTACAATTCTAAATTAAGGCTGTTTCCAGGAAAACTCAAGTCAAGGTGGTCCGGACCTTTCATGGTTACGAAAGTATCACCATATGGCCACATCGAAATCACGGATGAAGGTTCAGAGAGGACTTTTACAGTGAATGGACAAAGACTCAAGCATTATTTGGGCAACATGGGGAAAAGCACCAGAGTAAAGTACCATCTCAAGTAACTAAGGACTCGTCGAGCTAGCGACGATAAAAGAGCGCTCTGTTGGGAGGCAACCCAACCTCAGGTAGTTTCACTTTCATCTTTATTTCAATAAAAATCACAAGTCGTTTCCCCTGTATTGTAAGGAGCTAAGTTTGGTGATCCACACCAGAACAATCCAAGAGTGATGGTGTAACAGCCCAGACCACCCCGCTAGCATGATATTGTCCGCTTTGGCACACAAGGCCTCACGGTTTTGCCTTTGACGATAGGGATGATAGCCCAAGCCCCCCACACTCACTCGCCAAAATGCGTCATGTTAGGGAGAGGTATCCACACCCTTATAAGGCATGCTTCGTTCCCCTCTCTAACCGATGTGGGCCTTACAATCCACCCCCTAAGGGAGTCCAGCGCCCTCGCTGGCACATCGATCCAGGTTCTGGCTCTAATACCATCTGTAACAGCCCAGACCACCCCGCTAGCATGATATTGTCCGCTTTGGCACACAAGGCCTCACAGTTTTGCCTTTGACAATAGGGATGATAGCCCAAGCCCCCCACACTAACTTGCCAAAACGCGTCATGTTAGGGAGAGGTATCCACACCCTTATAAGGCATGCTTCGTTCCCCTCTCCAACCGATGTGGGCCTTACAGATGGTGTAATTCGGAGTTTGGTGCTCCACCAAAGGACATTGGTTAGAATTACACTCCACTCCAGAAGAACATTGCTAGCTCCATCCAATCAAGAGAAACCACTTAGATGTAGTTAGACTATAGGTGATCATTGCTTTGTTGACAATAAGATATGGGGTTCTCTGCATATGTGCAATGTTTGCACTGGGCAAGGAACTAAGTTTGGTGTTCACACACCAAATTGAGTTCAAAAAGCACCAGCATACATGCAAGCTAACTATGTCTCAAGTGCTTTGGGAACAAGCAACTTCCAGTCACCTTGCAGGAATCTTATGAGGAAATGGTGCACCTCTACCCAAAGAAGCGAGGCAGCCAAAAACTAGGATGATGACAAAGAGAGAGAGAGCAACCAGAAATCATCACCCAAAGGTTGTATTGTTACATAATTCCATTGTACTCAGAATGGTTGAAAGTTGGAAGTCCGAATGCACTTTTGATTTGTGGCTACTTGTAGTTGAATTTTTTTTCTGTCTTTTAAGTTTTGAGTAGGTCTGTGTGCTAGTCTTTATGTCACTGCATCCTTACTTAACTTACTTGTATGCTTGTTCCTTTTGAATTAAATGAAGAGAGAATGATTGTTTTTAAAAGACCAGAGTGGAGTTCATATTGTGGAAGTGCATTCATGAATCTTTGGGGTAGTCATAAGTTAGCTAAGTTGGTTCAACCGCAAGGTTAGGAGGACAACTATCTATCCTGAATACTTGACTTTGGATATACCTATGAGACTAAGTAGATGACAAGATCCTAATAAGAGAAAAGGGAAAGAATAATGGAAGTGAAAAACAAAAGAAAAAGAGTAAGCAATAAGGCTAGGCACCAATGGTTTGGACCTTGAGACAAGTGTCTGTGGTGCTCCTGTGTGAGGGATTTACTTGGATGAATAAGCTCTCAGGGGTGCTTTATCACTTGGTAACTTGGGTTAACTAACCCGGGATTATCAGCTGAAAATCCACTATCAAGAGTAACCCTCACCACAGAGCATTTAGTAACCCAAAGAGGTGCTGGACACCAAGGTCTCAAGAAAAGAAAATAAAGGAACTATATGCCTGTGGTGTGTATGTATGGGGGAGAGACTTGAGGGAGTAAGTCCTTAGGGGTGCTTCAACACCTAGCACCTTGAACCAACTAGTTCGGGAGTGTTGGCTGAAAGCTTATCTTAAAGAGTTGCCCCCTTACAGAGCACTTAGCCTAAATAATATAAATAACCCTTGAAATAACAATAAAAGGATCAATGAATAAAAGTCTCATGGGATGTAGACAAAGTAAGTGTTTAGGGACATGATAAAGGTCTGAAAGCCAGTAATGGAATGAACCTAAGTTGCTATGCATGAAACCACCATAAAATCAGTAACATGACTTCCACAAGAATGACTCATTCCTCTGGATATTCCATTCATCATTCTCTTGTTCCAGTACTTGCTTAGGGACAAGCAAGCTTTAAGTTTGGTGTTGTGATGCCAGGGCATCTTGGCCAGTTTCACTGACCTTTTCTTTATTGTTTTTAGGGTAGTTTCATGCATTTCTTTAGGAAATAAGTTAGTTTTGGGTAGATATTCACCTACACCTTGATTCAAGCATACATTGTGCATTTTACATTATTTCATGAGGATTTTGCATGAATTTAGTGACAAATTGTATGCTGCATTACCCATGACTTGGACTAGAACTTTGATGCACTCTGTTGCTTGATTTCAGGACCAAAAGAAGCAAGGAAAGGGAGGTAACTTGCAAGGTTAAATGAGAAAAGTGATTGCCAATGACACTCTCAAAGCCATCATTGCCCACGTTAAGAGTCACGTTAACTAAGTTAACGTGAACTCTAACGTGGAAAAGGGAAGTTGAGCCAACGTTAGTGATACTTAACATTGTCACTAACGTTGGCAAACACTCATGAGTGGCCACGTTAGAGCCCACGTTAACCTAGTTAACGTGGCCTCTAACGTTAAGGGGGGAAGAGAAGCCAACGTTAGTGACATTAAACATTGTCACTAACGTTGGCCTAAGGATGCAACACACCACGTTAACTCCCACGTTAACTTGGTTAACGTGGGAGCTAACGTAAGAAGTGAGAGTTGTCAACAATGTTAGTGACACTCAACATTGTCACTAACGTTGGAAGCAACCACACAACCCCCCAAGGAGCCACGTTAACTTCCACGTTAACTTAGTTAACGTGGAAGCTAACGATGAGGAATGAATGATGAGCCAACGTTAGTGACACTCAACATTGTCACTAACGTTGGGATGGCTAAGAATGGCCACGTTAGAAGCCACGTTAACCTAGTTAACGTGGACTTTAACGTGAGATCTAGGGGCACATTGGAACGTTAGTGACAATGTTGAGTGTCACTAACGTTCTCGAAGGTTGGCAAGGCCACGTTAGAAGCCACGTTAACCTAGTTAATGTGGGATCTAACGTGAGGCAAAGGGGTACATTGGAACGTTAGTGAAAATGTTAAGTGTCACTAACGTTCCCGAACTTATACTTTCACTAAATGATTAACACCCCTTACACCCTGAGCTAAAGTCTCTGCCCACTTAACACTTTCTCTCTGCAAGTAAAGCCAATCCCAGATGAAGAAAAGAACTGCTTCAAACTCAAGATCCAAAAGCCCAAGACTTGAAGAGCAAACTAGAAGTTGAGAAGAGTAGTATATATAGGAGTAGCTTTGAATTGTAAAAGAGGAGTTAGGAGTAGTTTTGGGAGGAGGCTGGAAGAGGAGAACTACTCTCTGTATTTTACTTTCTCTGCATTTTCTAGTTTTATGATGTATTCTCCATCTTTATTTTCATTTTCTAGAGCTATAAACAACTAAACCCCTTTCATTGGGTTAGGGAGCTCTGTTGTAATTTGATGGATCAATACTAATTTTCATTATTCTTCTTCTATATTTTCTCTTGATTTTACTTGAAAGCTTTCGATCTTCATCCAATTGAGTAGTTATCTTGGAAGAGAAGCTATTCAAACTTGGATCTCTTTTGAACCTTGAAAGAGGAATGAAGAGATCAAGCTAGAAATGCTTTCTCATGCTGGACCAAATTGGGTTTGGATGGGTATGTGACTATAACCCTCTCAATACTTGATTTGGGAAATGCATGTGGTATAATCAGTGACCATACTTCATCTCTTCTCATGAGCAATTGACCAAGGAATTGGCTATTGATCAAGATTTGAGAGATTGAATTGCAAGAAATTGTAATTCAATCACTTAAGATTGCTAAGGAGATCAATGAGTGCATTGATTGAGGAAGAGATGAAAATGAACTTGATCCGGAGAATTGCAACATCTCCTAAGCCCAATGAACTCCCTATCTCTGATCTTACCCATTCTCTTTAATTTATGCCATTTACTTTTATGAGCAAATCCCCCATTCCCATTTACAATTCAGCAATTTATTTTCAGTCATTTACTTCCAGTCCTTTAATCCTAGCATTTACTTTTCTGTTATTTACATCCCGGCCATTTTATTTTCTGTAACTCTCAACCAAAATTCTGGATTCACTCAACTAGAACATTCTTCTAATTAAAGTTGCTTGATCAATCAATCCCCGTGGGATTCGACCTCACTCTATTGTGAGTTTTTACTTGACGACAAATTCGGTACACTTGCCGAAGGGAGATTTGTTGTGAGACAAGTTTTTCGTGCATCAAATACTTCGGTCATTATTTTTATTGGGGTTTGTAACTTATGACAAACAATTTTTTTTTGCATGAAAGGATTCTTTGTTGGTTTAGAAACTATACCTGTAACGAGGTTTCGTTTGTGAAATTCTAGACCGTCAAAAATCCTATCATCAGTAGGCGATGGCGATGGGATCGCATGGAGGATAGGATGGCGAAGACTGTGGTACAGCGGTGATTCTGTTAAATTAGAATTTGCTTAAGTTAGATTACCCTATTATTGGTTTAAGTTATATATTTCTTTAAGCTTGAATATCTTGTAATCGATGTGAAGATTCTAGGATTGCCTTTGGCATTCCGAAACCTTATACCTTATCTATTGGACACTGTTATCATACTGAGAACCTCTGGTTCTCATACCATATGTTGTTGTTATTTTTCATATGCAGGTCGCAACCCACCACAGTGAATTTGCAGGATGGTGATAGAGCAAAGGATCGCCTTTATCTTTTGTATTTTGGTTAAATTTGATGTAGTATATCTCTCATTTTGTATATTGCACTTGTTGCCTTAGAGGCTTACTTTGAGAGACAGGATGTTGCTGTTTAACTTTAAAAACTTTGTTGTATTCTATTTGAGCTAGCTGACCCAAACTCCGCAGGCTGTGACTAGTTCTCTTTTGTATACTTTATATATATACACACACACAGACACACATACACATACACACGCACACCTTGATAATCTTGTATCTATGATCCTTTTTTTATCTTTATGTGTTTGTTTATCGTGTGAACGCTTTGTGCTTTTGTATCTTTTTTTTCTGCGTCTTTGAGCTTTATTCTTTCATCGGGTTTCTAGTTGATGACTTGCATCATCTACCCTTCTTTCTTGCATAAAGAAGACCATAAAAGAGCATAAATCTCATTTGACTAGTACAATTCATGCATTATTTGATGAATATTATGGTATACTATTTTGAGATGAGTTGTGCTGAATTTCAGGTGAAAAAGGCATCAAAAATGGGTAGAAGACAAACAAGAAGCTAGGCGTGTAAAACTGCCGTGCCACTTAGGAGCAAACGCCATGAAAATGCACTGGCGTGGCATGCCAGGAGCTAGGCATGGCACGCCAGTACTAAAGTCCAGAGAAGAAGTCCAAGCATGCATGAGGGCGTGGCACGCCAGGGACTGGGCATGGCATGCTAATACATTTTTCCAGAAAGCTACAATGGAGGACACAAAAGGGGCGTGGCACGCCAGATTGGGCGTGGCACGCCTGACCCACCATCTACTATGGGGTGCCACTTGAGCAAAGGGGCATGGCACGCCAACTCACCATTCCAAGAAGAACCTCCACTATGGCGTGCCACTTGATGTCGAAGGCGTGGCATGCCAGCTCTAAGAAGCCACTTGGGCATGCCACTTGAGAACCCAGGCGTGGCACGCTGGTACAACAATCCAGAGAAGGGGCTGAAGGCAATTGAAGACTAGGCGTGCCACTTGAAGACGAAGGCGTGGCACGCCAACTCCTCAATCTCACTTGGGCGTGCCACTTGAGCAACCAGGCGTTCACGCCAATGCACAAAGGTCCAAAAGCAAGGACTGGGCGTGCCACTTGGTATCGAAGGTGTGGCATGCCAACCTTAGCATTTCACTATGGCATGCCACTTGAAGGCTGAGGCGTGGCACGCCAACTACTAGAACCAAGACAAGATCATGGGCGTGGCACGCCAGCCTTTAGGCGTGGCACGTTGGTTTAAGTTTCCAGAGAGGATGAAGGAGGCCAATTACATGGGGCGTGCCACTTGGTATCGAAGGCGTGGCACGCCACTCACCAATCTTCACTTAGGCGTGCCACTTGAGCAACCAGGCGTGGCATGCTAGTGTCATTCAGAGAGCAAAGAAGCATTGGGGCGTGCCACTTGAGTTCGTGGCGTCGCACGCCAAACAGAGGAACCACTCACTCACAAAAGGGGCGTGGCACGCCAGACCCCCTGCGTGCCACGTTAGTGCAACTTTCCAGAGAAGCTTAGCCAAGCATAGAGCAAGAGCGTGGCACGCCAGTTCAAGTTTCCAGAGGCAAAGAAAGGTGGAAAAAGGCAAAGGGCATGCCACTTGAGTTCGAAGGCGTGGCACGCCAAGGTTGATAGAGAGATGAGCGTGCCACTTGAAGGATTGGGCGTGGCACGCCAAGCTAGAAATGAAGGGCACGTGACACGCCAGAAAAACGCCAGCCACACGCCAGCTGGGAAGTCACGCTTATTGAGTGTTTTCTTTTCCCTCCAAAATGTAATTTTCCTTTTTTACTTTTGTAATTCTTTTATTTTACTAGGAGTAGTATAAATACCCCCAAGGAGTACTGAAGAGGGGGTTAAGCAGTCAGTTTTAGATCCACTTTTACACTTCACTTTTGAGTACTTTTTGAGCTATGAGTAGCTAACTTCCCTCTCATTGAGAGAGGAAGCTCTGTTGTACTTGATGGATCGATAATAGTGAAATTCTTCTTCTCTTCATCTTCTCTTTGATTTGCTAGAAGGAATTTCGTTTTTAATGCTTAGCATTCAATGATCTTGGAAAAGAGATTGAATGCAATTGGGTTTCATGGGAACCTTGGCAAAGGAAACATGAAACCGTGCTTGAAATCCCTTCTCACACTTGAGTAGAATCTGGGTTTTGGTGTTTGAATATGTGACATATAATCCTCCCTCTACTTGGACCTATAATAGTGTGTGCTATAATCAGGGACCAAGCCTATCTCTCTTCATGAGCAATTAGACCAAGGAATTGGCTATTGATCAAGATCTGAGAGATTGAGTCACCAAGGGATTGGGGCTCAATCAATCATGATTGCCAAGAGGTCAATGAGTTGCATGATTGAAGATGATATAAGCTAGATTTGATCCAAAGAGACAACATCTCCCAATCTCAATGAATTTCCCCATTCTTATCTATCCATTTCTTTACAGCTTAATTTTACATTCAGCAATTCTCCATTCCCATTTACATTCAAGTTATTTATGATTCTGCACTTTACATTCTCCCATTTATATTTCTGCACTTTATTGCTTTTCTTTATATTCTAGTCATTTACATTTATGTCATTTATAATTCTGCACTTCACAATCCTATTGATCCGCTTGACTAATTCATCAATTAATTAAAACTGCTCGAATTTACCAATCTCTGTGGATACGATCTCACTCTACTGTGGGTTATTACTTGACGATAATTTTGGTGCGCTTGCCAAAAGAACTAATTCACCAAATTTTGAATGGGGGTGTGAATTGGATTCATCACTAGTATATTATATTCTTTGATTATATATTATTGTATGAGTTTTAGAACTGTCGCGGCATTTTGTCGCCCTTTGCTTTATGACTAGAGGTAAGTCTTAAAGTGATAGGGTGTTACATAAGGAGTTTTTTTTAGGGGGGTCAAATGTTAAAACGGCTCAACCATACACAAATATGTTTGATTTTGAAAGTAAATAATGCCTCTTCAATGCAACAAATTCGACCAATTTCTTTGAGCACTACCTTCTACAAAATTCTTTCTAGGATCATTGTTCATATAATGTAGCCATTAATGATGAGAATAATTAGTAAATATCAAAGTGTTTTCGTTAAAGGGAGACTCATAAGTGACAATGTCTTAATAGCACATGAGTGTATACATTTTTTGAAGAATAGAAGAGCTGGGGACTGTGAAATGGTAGTCAAACTGGACATAAGGAAGGCATATGATAGGGTGGAATGGAGCTATCTATGGTTCATAACGAAAAAAATAAGATTTAGCAGAAAGTGGACAAATTGGATAAAGGAGTGTGTAACTTCAGTTTCATATTCTGTTTTGGTGGAAGGCCAACCAACAGATTACTTTAAACTCAATAGAGAGCTCCATCAAGGAGATCCTTTCTCACCCTACCTCTTTCTCATATGTACAGAAGGATTGTCTCTTATCTGCTCTACCAAGGTGAACAGAAAGCTACGTTTCAGGGTCTATGACTAAATGCTAGATGCTCTTCAATTAGTCATTTATTATTTGCCAATGATGCTATCCTATTTAGCAGAGCTAACTATTAGAGTTGTGGAGCTTTAATATAAGTACTAGAGTCCTATGGTTCCATTAGTGGACAACAAGTGAACTTTAACAAATCCTCGGTCTTTTTTAGTAATAATTGCTCCCTTTTGCTCAGAGATCAGATGGCAGAAACCCTAGGCATCAAACATATTGGAGCTCAAGATAAATACCCTGGGATGCCAGCGGTAGTTAACAGATCAAATATACAAACTTTTAACTACATAAATGAGAAAGTTATGAAGAAACTACAGCACTGAAAGCGCTCTCTGTTGTCTACCACTAGGCGTGAAGTCCTATTGAAGGCTATTGCTTCAGCGATACCTATGTACATGCTAAGTTGCTTCAAACTACCAGATTTTCTAATTGATGAGTTACACAAACTGATGATGCAATTTTGGTGGGGATAACGTAACAATGAGAAATGGATATAGTGGATTAGTTGGGACATTATGAGTAGGCCTAACAAGTTTGGTAGTTTGGGATTCAAAGATCTAAAAGCATTTAACCTAGCTCTGTTGGCAAAATAGGACTGGCGATTAAGCACGAAGGAACACTCATGCTGTACAAGATTTTTCGAAGTAGATACTTCAAGTACTCGGCATTTATGAATTCTAAAATTGGTACCAACTCATCCTAGGCATGGAGAAGCCTACTAGAAAGGTGTTTGGTGCTGGAGAAGGGTATGAGGTGGCGAACAGGAAGAGGAGAAATTATTCGAATCAAGGAATACCCTTGGTTTGGTGATGAACTCCCTTTAAGATTCTTGCAGACAGTAATACAAAATCTAACTAGTATTTTTACCCGTAATAACATTACGGGAATATACATTTTTTAAAATTATAGTCCACTTTGTTCTGACAGTATAGATTATGCATAGTACAAAAGATTTATAAAATCAAACTACTTTTACAAAAAAAAGTCGTAGGTTGACAAAAGTCTCTGACTAAGAAGACAAAGGTATCTATAGATAAAAAATCAAATAATAAGATTTTTAGTTATTATTTTTATATGAAAATGTCTAATTTTTTATTAACAATTAATTTTAATATTCATTATCTAAAATTTGAAACAATTTAACATGTATACTTTTATATTTAATTAGGTGTTAAGTCTGTTGCACAAGTAGAAATAATTAATTTTTATACTTGTTATTTAAAAATAATATTTTTTCTCTCTATGTATATAAAAATATAATTAGATATTAGCATAAAAAAATTATATTGATAGTTATAAAATTAATTTAAAATTAATTTTTTTAAAACAATTGAATTTTGAATCTAACTTTTAATTATAACATTAGTATTCTCTTCAAATTATATATAATAAATATTTCAAAAGAAGAGAAATAAAAATATAGATTAGAAAGATAAGTGGTGAATATTTAAAACTAAAAAAATATGTATATAATAATAATAATAATTTTTATTTGAATTATATTATTTTGTTAATTCTGTTTTCTGTAGAACAGAAAAGTAGAAAAAATAGAGAATGTAAGAAAAGAGAGAGAAAGATAAAGATGAAGAATAAGAGTGAGAGTGAGAGTTTGTTAATTTTGGAAGAAAAAATTTTATTTTAATTATAATAAAAAATATCGGATTACATATTTTGATTTGTCAAAATTACTAATATAAAATATAAATTATATATAAAGTAAAAATAGTAGAAAGAAATAGAAAAATGGAGAGAAGTAGATGAAAGAATTTAGAAAAGGAGTTTATTGATTTTGGAAAAAAATATTTTCGCTCAATTTTAATAAGAGAGTGTCATGTGATACATTTGATTATTAAATTAGATAGTAATATATGATACATAATATAGGTATATTTCAAACTCAATTTTAATATTTTAATTTTAATTTTAATGCAATTAAAGAAAGTCATGTACATTTTGATTGTCAAATTAGTAATTAGTCATTGATATTAATAATGATATATAAAATAGATAGAGTGGTTGAAGGAATAAGAGAGATAGAGAAAGGAAGAGGGAGGAGGGGAGAATTCTTTAATTTTTGGAGGGAAAGATTTGATTTCAATTTCAATGAGGGAGTGACATGTGGCACATTTTGGTTGTAAAATTAGTATGGAGAAGGGGAGAACTCTTTAATTTTGGAGGGAAAGATTTAATTTCAATTGTAATGAGGGAGTGACATGTGGCACATTTTGGTTGTAAAATTAGTATGGAGGAGGGAAAAACTCTTTAATTTTAGAGAAAAAGATTTAATTAATTTCAATTGCAATGAGAGAATGACATGTGGTATATTTTGGTTGTAAAATTTGTATGAAAGAGGGAAGAATTCTTTAATTTTGGAGGGAAAGATTTAATTCCAATTATAATAAGGGAATGACATGTGGCACATTTTGGTTGTAAAATTAGAAATATATAATAGATTTAATATGGGTTAGACAACTATTTAGAGAAGATGGAAGCTAGAACCAGGTCCTAATTCAGAACAATTTTCCTCCAAATATGGCGACTACAATATGTCAAACTACTAGAACATAAGAAGAGGACAAACTAATCTAGAACAAAGAGAAAAATGGGTTGTACTCTGTATGTACAAGATATGATGTGGCATACTACTTCCATTGCTTCTTTACCTACCCTTCATTAGCTGTAGTATGGGCAAAGCTTGGACAACAACTCATCTCAATGAACTTACACGACCAGCCTTCATGGAAATGACTTAAATCAAGCTTCACCTTCATCAAGTCAAAGCCACAGAGTAATTGCCTGCTAACCCAGTTTGCCTTCACACTTTGAGGGCTCTGGTTAGCTCGAAATCAACAATTGTTTGAGGATAAATGTTTAACCACTAAGAAAATTCTAGCTCAAGCAGATAGATTGGCTATGGAGTTCATGAATTGCCCCCATCATCCATCTTGAGAAGTTTTTACCTTTTCTACTTCTTTCTTTCTTCGACATTTTTTGAATGAGCTTGTTTCTTTGTTTTGTTTGGGAGACCCCATTGATGAGCGGATAATTTATACGCTTTTTGGCATTGTTTTTAGTATGTTTTTAGTATATTTTAGTTAGTTTTTATTATGTTTTTATTAGTTTTTAAATAAAAATTACATTTCTAGACATTACTATGATTTTGTGTATTTTTCTGTGATTTCAGGTATTTTCTGGCTGAAATTGAGGGACCTGAGCAAAAATCTGATTCAGAGGCTAAAAAAGGACTGCAGATGCTGTTAGATTCTGACCTCCCTGCACTCAAAGTGAATTTTCTGGAGCTACAGAGGCCCAATTGGTGCGCTTTTAGTTGCGTTGGAAAGTAGACATCCTGGACTTTCCAGCAATATATAATAGTCCATACTTTGCCTAAGATTTGATGGCCCAAACCGGCGTTCCAAGTCAGCTTAAGAATTCTAGCGTCAAAACGCCAGAACTGGCACAAAAGCTGGAGTTAAACGCCCAAACTGGCACAAAAGCTGGCGTTTAACTCTAAGAAAAGTCTCTACACATGAAAGCTTCAATGCTCAGCCCAAGCACATACCAAGTGGGCCCAGAAAAAGATTTCTGCATTAATTACCTATTTCTGTAACCCTAGGCTACTAGTTTTCTATAAATAGGACCTTTTGCTATTGTATTTTCAGACTTTTACAAAGATACTTTTACAAAAAGACTTTGATAGGCCTTTTCACATTTGGAGGCTGGCCTCACGGCCATGCCTAGACCTTATTCTTATGTATTTTCAATGGTGGAGTTTCTACACACCATAGATTAAGGTGTGGAGCTCTGCTGTTCTTCATGAATTAATGCAAAGTACTATTGTTTTTCTATTCAACTCAAGTCTATTTCTTCTCCAAGATATTCATTCGCACCCAAGAACATGATGAATGTGATGATTATGTGACACTCATCACCATTCTCACCTATGAACGCGTGCCTGACAACCACTTCCGTTCTACATGCAAACAAGCTTGAATGTGTATCTCTTGGGTTTCTTATCTAACATTAGAACCTTCGTGGTATAGGCTAGAATTATTGGCGGCCATTCCTGAAATCCGGAACGTCTAAACCTTTTCTGTGGTATTCTGAGTAAGATCTGGGAAGGGATGACTGTGACGAGCTTCAAACTCGCGAGTGTTGGGCATGTGACAGACGCAAAAGGATCAATGGATCCTATTCCAACATGATCGAGAACCGACAGATGATTAGCCGTGCAGTGACAACGTGCATAGAACATTTTCACTGAGAGGACGGGAAGTAGCCATTGACAACGGTGATGCCCAACATAAAGCTTGTCATGGAAAGGAGTATGAATGATTGGAAGAAGGCAATAGGAAAGCAGAGGTTCAGGAGGAACAAAGCATCTTCATACGCTTATCTGAAATTCCTACCAATGAATTACATAAGTATCTCTATCTCTATCTTTATTTTATGTTTTATTTATCTTTAATTATCAATCCTCCATAACTATTTGAATCTGCCTGACTGAGATTTACAAGATGACCATAGCTTGCTTCAAGCCGACAGTTTCCGTGGGATCGACCCTTACTCACGTAAGATATTACTTGGACGACCCAGTGCACTTGCTGGTTAGTTGTGCGGAATTGTGACAAAGTGTAATTCACGTTTGAGAGCTCCAAGTCTTTGGCGCCATTTTTGATGATCACAATTTCGTGCACCAAGTTTTTGGCGCCGTTGCCAGGGATTGTTCGAGTTTGGACAACTGACGGTTCATCTTGTTGCTTAGATTAGGTACTTTTCTTTTTATTTTTTAGAATTTTTAAGAATGAATTCTAGAGTTTCAAGGTGATGTTCTTATCATCACAAAAGCTGATTGATTCTCATCAATTTAGCTGCTGAATGTAATGTCCTACTGAAGCTTTAGACTAACATTGCATGATTCCTGGAATTCTTTTTAAAAGTTTTGAATCTCTTTATTCTCTTTTCCATATAATTTTCGAAAAATCAAAAAAAAATTTATAAATCATAAAATCAAAAATATTTTTATGTCTCTTGTTTGAGTCTAGTGTCTAATTTTTAAGTTTGGTGTCAATTGCATGTCTTTCTTCTTCTTGCATTTTTTCGAATATATGTAATATGTTCTTCATTGATCTTCAAGTTGTTCTTGATGATTTCCTAGCTCTGATCTTTAAATTCTCTTGTTTTGTGTGTTTTGTTGTTTCTTACATGCATTTTCAAATTGTTATAGTCCTTAGTATACAAACTTCTAAGTTTGGTGTCTTGCATGCATTGTTTATTTGATCTTAGTTGCATTTTTTATTGTTTCTCATCATTAAAAATCCAAAAATATTTTCAAAATTGTGTCTTTTCAAGTCAATAATACAGAGAATTGAAGATTCAGAACATTCAGCAGAGGAATTAAACAGAAAAAGCTGGGTGTTCAAAACGCCCAGTGAAGAAGGAAAACTGGCGTTTAAATGCCAGCCAGGGTACCTGGCTGGGCGTTTAACGCCCAAAAAGGTAGCATTTTGGGCGTTAAATGCCAGAATGGATGCCATTCTGGGCTTTTAACGCCAGGATGACACTAGAGGGAAGATTTTGTTTTTAATCCAAATTTTTTTTTCAAATCTTTATAATTTTTCAAAATCAAATCTTTTTCAAATCATATCTTTTCAATCATATCTCTTCAAAATCAATTTCTTTCCATTTTTTTATTTTTTTCTATTTTCGAAAATCCTTGCTACAATTAGTAATTTAATTCAAAATTTTCAAGTTGTTACTTGCCTATTAAGGAATGGTCAAATTTTAAATTCTAGAATCATATCTTCTAATTTCTTGTTAGTCAAGTAATCATCTTTAATTTTAAAACCTTCTTTTTAAAATTGATTTTCAATCATATCTTCTCAATCATATCTTTTCAATCACATCTTTTTCAAAATTAATTTTCAATTATATCTTTTTAATTTCTAATTTCAAAATCTTTTCAAAAATCACTTATTTTCTTTTCCAATTTTAATTTTCGAAAATCATCAATCAAATTTTCAAAATTTCTTTTAATTATTTCAAAATCTTTTACTTTAATTTCGAAAATTCTTCCCCTCTTCTCACATCCTTCTATTTAAGGACTAACACTCCTCCACTATCAACAATTCAAAATCTATCCCTCTTGATAAGTTCAAATTCTTCTCTTTCTACCTTCTCCTTTTATTCTTCTTTTCCTCTGACACTTCAAGGAATCTCTATACTGTAACATAGAGAATTCCATACTTTCTTGTTCTCTTCTCTTTCATATGAGTAGGAGCAAAGACAAAGGCATCCTTGTTAAAGTTGATCCTGAACCTGAAAGGACCTTGAAGAGAAAGCTAAGAGAAGCTAAAGCACAACTCTCTCTAGAGGGCCTAACAGAGCTCTTCAAGGAGGAAGAAGCCATGGCAGCCGAAAACAACAATGCCAACAATGCAAGGAAGGTGCTTGGTGACTTTACTGAACCTACTCCCGACTTTTATGGGAGAAGCATCTCAATCCCTACCATTGGAGCAAACAACTTTGAGCTTAAGCCTCAATTAGAATTGCAAGTTTCATGGACTTCCATTGGAAGATCCTCATCAGTTCTTAGCTGAATTCTTGTAAATCTGTGACACTGTCAAGACCAATGGGGTTGACCTTGAAGTCTACAGACTTATGCTCTTCCCTTTTTCTGTAAGAGACAAAGCTAGGACATGGTTGGATTCACAACCCAAAGAAAGCTTGAACTCTTGGGAAAAGCTAGTCAATGCCTTCTTGGCAAAGTTCTTTCCACCTCAAAAATTGAGCAAGCTTAGAGTGGAAGTCCAAACCTTCAGACAGAAGGAAGGAGAATCCCTCTATGAAGCTTGGGAAAGATACAAGCAATTGATCAAAAGGTGTCCTTCTGACATGCTTTCAGAATGGAGCATCATAGGTATCTTCTATGATGGTCTGTCTGAATTGTCCAAGATGTCATTGGACAGCTCTGCTGGAGGATCTCTTCATCTGAAGAAGACGCCTGCAGAAGCTTAGGAATTCATTGAGATGGTTGTAAATAACCAATTCTTGTACACTTCTGAAAGGAACCCTATGAATAATGGGACAAATCAGAAGAAAAGAGTTCTTGAGATTGATACTCTGAATGCCATACTGGCTCAGAATAAAATATTAACTCAATAAGTCAATATGATTTTTCAAAGTCTGTCTGGAATGCAAGCTGCACCAGGCAGTACTAAGGAAGCTTCCCCTGAAGAAGAAGCTTATGATCCTGAGAACCCAGCAATGGAAGAGGTGAATTACATGGGAGATTCCTATGGAAACACCTATAATCCTTCATGGAGAAATCATCCAAATCTCTCATGGAAGGACCAACAGAGGCCTCAACAAGGCTTCAATAACAATAATGGTGGAAGAAACAGGTTTAGCAATAGCAAGCCTTTTCCATCATCTTCTCAGCAACAGACAAAGGATTCTAAGCAGAGCCACTCTGACTCAGCAACCATAGTCTCTGATCTAATTAAAACCACTTAAAGTTTCATGACTGAAACAAGGTCCTCCATTAGAAATTTAGAGGCACAAGTGGGTCAGCTGAGTAAGAAAGTTACTGAACTCCCTCCTAGTACTCTCCCAAGCAATACAGAAGAGAATCCAAAGTTACTGAACTCCACTCAAAGTTACTGATGAGCGGATAATTTATATGCTTTTTGACATTGTTTTTAGTATGTTTTTAGTAGGATCTAGTTACTTTTAGGGATGTTTTCCTTAGTTTTTATGTTAAATTCACATTTCTGGACTTTACTATGAGTTTGTGTGTTTTTCTGTGATTTCAGGTATTTTCTGGCTGAAATTGAGGGACTTGAGCAGAAATCAGATTCAGAGGTTGAAAAAGGACTACTAATGTTGTTGGATTCTGACCTCCCTGCACTCAAAGTGGATTTTCTGGAGCTACAGAACTCGAAATGGTACGCTTCCAATTGCGTTGAAAAGTAGACATCCAGGGCTTTCCAGCAATATATAATAGTCCATACTTTGGCCAAGAATTGATGACATAAACTGGCGTTCAACGCCAGCCTTCTGCCCAAATCTGGCGTCCAGCGCCAGAAAAGGATCCAAAACCAGAGTTGAACGCCCAAACTGGCACAGAAACTGGCGTTCAACTCCACAAATGGCCTCTGCACGTGCTACACTTCAGCTCAGCCCAAACATACACCAAGTGGGCCCAGGAAGTGGATTTATGCATCAATTACTTACTCATGTAAACCCTAGTAGCTAGTTTATTATAAATAGGACCTTTTACTAGTCTTTTTGACAATCCTGGATTGTATTGATCCTGTGATCACATTTTAGGGGGCTGGCCATCTCGGCCATGCCTGGACCTTCACTTATGTATTTTCAACGGTAGAGTTTCTACACTCCATAGATTAAGGTGTGGAGCTCTGCTGTTCCTCAAAGATTAATGCAAAGTACTACTGTTTTCTATTCAATTCTTCTTATTTCTCTTCTAAGATATCCATTCGCACCCAAGAACGTGATGAAGGTGATGATTATGTGTGACGCTCATCATCCTTCTCCCTTATGAACGCGTGCCTGACAAACACTTCTGTTCTACATGAATTAAGCTAGAATGAATATCTCTTAGATCTCCTAACCAGAATCTTCGTGGCGTAAGCTAGAATGATGGCGGCATTCAAGAGAATCCGGAAGGTCTAAACCTTGTCTGTGGTATTCTGAGTAGGATTCAATGATTGAATGACTGTGACGAGCTTCAAACTCGCGATTGTTGGGCGTTAGTGACAGACGCAAAAGGAGGGTGAATCCTATTCCAGCATGATCGGGAACCGACAGATGAATAGCCGTGCCGTGACAGGGTGCGTGAGCATATTATTCACTGAGAAGAGGGGATGTAGCCACTGACAACGGTGATGCCCTTGCATAAAGCCAGCCATGGAAAGGAGTAAGACTGATTGGATGAAGATAGCAGGAAAGCAGAGGTTCAGAGGAACGAAAAGCATCTCCATTCGCTTATCTGAAATTCCTATCAATGATTTACATAAGTATCTCTATCCCTATTTTATTATATAATATTCGAAAACAACATTATCACTTTATATCCGCCTGACTGAGATTTACAAGGTGACCATAGCTTGCTTCATACCAACAATCTCCGTGGGATTCGACCCTTACTCACGTAAGGTATTACTTGGACGACCCAGTGCACTTGCTGGTTAGTTGTATCGAAGTTGTGACAATTATGAATTAAGATCAGAGCACCAAGCTTTGAAGCCATTACCAGGGATTGTTCGAGCCTGGACATCACAATTTCGTGCACCAAGTTTTTGGCGCCGTTGCCGGGGATTGTTTGAGTTTGGACAACTGACGGCTCATCTTGTTGCTCAGATTAGGTAATTTTCTTTTCGTTTTGTTTTCAAAAAAAAAAAATCTTTCAAAAATATTTTCAAAAATCTCTCATCTGTTTTCGAAAAAAATAAAAAAATGTTTTCAAAAATTTTATTCAAAATTTTTAAGAATGAATTCTAGTGTCTCATGAAGCATGTGAAGCCTGGCTGGCTATAAAGCCATGTCTAAATTCTTTTGGACTGAGGCTTCCAACCATCAGCTCTTACACGACTGTAGGGTATGTCAGGCGTGTCATGTCTGAATTACATGCTGAAGCTTGGCTGGCCATTGGCCATGTCTAGTGTTTTGGACCGGAGCTTTCATTGAAAGCTTGGCTGGCTAGTGAGCCATGTCTAATTCCTGGACTGAAGCTTTAGACTAAGAATGCAAGATTCCTGGAATTCATATTAAAAATTTTGGAATCCTTATTTTTCTTTTTCAATTAAATTTTTCGAAAAAAATCCAAAAAAATTAGAAAATCATAAAAATAAAAAATATTTTGTTTCTTATTTGAGTCTTGAGTCATATCATAAGTTTGGTGTCACTTGCATATGCATCCTGCATTTTTTCGAAAATATCATGCATTCATAGTGTTCTTCATGATCTTCAAGTTGTTCTTGGTAAGTCTTCTTGTATGATCTTGATGATTTTTTGTTTTGTGTCTTTTCATGTTTATCATATGCATTCTTGAATTCTTAGTGTCTAAGCATTAAAGAATTCTAAGTTTGGTGTCTTGCATGTTTTCTTTGCATTAAAAATTTTTCAGAAATATGTTCTTGATGTTAATCATGACATTCAAAGTGTTCTTCGTGTTCATCTTGACATTCATAGCATTCTTGCATGCATCACATGTTTTGATCTAAAAATTTCATGCATTGCATTTTTTTTTGTGTTTTTCTCCCTCATCATAAAAATTCAAAAATAAAAAAAATATCTTTCCCTTTTTCTCTCATCAAATTCGAAAATTTGGATTGACTTTTTCAAAAAATTTTTAAAATCAAATTGTTTCTCATGAGTCAAATCAAATTTTCAATTTGAAAATCTTATCTTTTTCAAAATCTTTTTCAAAAATCAAATCTTTTTCAAAATTCTTAGTTATTTTCGAAAATTCCAAAAATATTTTTCAAAAATCTTTTTCTTATTTTTATACCAAATTTTCGAAAATAACATAATCAATTAATGTTTTGATTCAAAAATTTGAAGTTTGTTACTTGCTTGTTAAGAAAGATTCAAACTTTAAGTTCTAGAATCATATCTTATGATTTCTTATGAATCAAGTCATTAATTGAGATTTTAAAAATCAAATCTTTTTCAAAACTAATTTCAATCATATCTTTTCAAAAATATCTTCTTATCTTATCTTTTTCAAAAATATCTTTTCAAAATATCTTTTCTAACTTCCTAACTTCTTATCTTTTCAAAATTTGTTTCAACTAACTACTAACTTTTTGTTTGTTTCTTAACTTTTTCAAAACTACCTAACTAACTCTCTCTCTCTAATTTTCGAAAATATCTTCCCTATTTTTCAAAAATTCCTTTTTTTATTAACTAATTATTTTTATTTTTAAATTTTAAAAATTTTCGAAAATTACTAACATTTTTCAAAAACCATTTTCGAAAATCACTAACTCTTTTTCAAAATAATTTTCGAAAATTATCCCTCCCCCATCCTATTCTATTTATTCATTCATATCCTAACATCTCATCTCACATCTCTTCCATCCGTACAGTTGTGTTTCTTCCTTTACATCACATTCTTTGTCTCCCCCTCTTTTCTTCCACTCACAAAGGGATCCCTATACTGTGGTATAAAGGATCTCTATTATTATTATTATTATTTTTCTGTGCCTTCTTCTTTGTCATATGAGCAGGAGCAAGGACAAGAACATTCTTGTGGAAGCAGATCCAGAACCTGAAAGGACTCTGAAGAGAAAATTAAGAGAAGCTAAAATACAACAATCCAGAGATAACCTTTCAGAAATTTTCGAACAGGCAAAGGAGATGGCAGCCGAAAATAATGATAATGTAAGGAAGATGCTTGGTGACTTTACTGCACCTAATTCCAATTTACATGGAAGAAGCATCTCCATTCCTGCCATTGGAGCAAACAACTTTGAGCTGAAACCTCAATTAGTTTCTCTAATGCAGCAGAACTGCAAGTTTCATGGACTTCCATCTGAAGATCCTTTTCAGTTCTTAACTGAATTCTTGCAGATATGTGATACTGTTAAGACTAATGGAGTAGATCCTGAAGTCCACAGGCTCATGCTTTTCCCTTTTGCTGTAAGAGACAGAGCTAGATTATGGTTGGATTCTCAACCCAAAGACAGCCTGAACTCTTGGGATAAGCTGGTCACGGCTTTCTTAGCCAAGTACTTTCCTCCTCAAAAGCTGAGCAAGCTTAGAGCTGATGTTCAAACCTTCAGACAGAAAGAAAGTGAATCTCTCTATGAAGCTTGGGAAAGATACAAACAGTTGACCAAAAAGTGTCCTTCTGACATGCTTTCAGAATGGACCATCCTGGATATATTCTATGATGGTTTATCTGAGCTATCAAAGATGTCACTGGACACTTCTGCAGGTGGATCCATTCAACTAAAGAAAACGCCTGCAGAAGCTCAAGAACTCATTGACATGGTTGCTAATAACCAGTTCATGTACACTTCTGAAAGGAATCCTGTGAGCAATGGGACGCCTATGAAGAAGGGAGTTCTTGAGGTTGATACTCTAAATGCCATATTGGCTCAGAATAAAATATTGACTCAGCAAATCAATATGATCTCTCAGAGTCTGCATGGAATGCAAGCTGCATCCAACAGTACTCAAGAGGCTTCTTCTGAAGAAGAAGCTTATGATCCTGAGAACCCTGCAATAGCAGAGGTAAATTACTTAGGTGAACCTTATGGAAACACCTATAACTCAACATGGAGAAATCATCCAAATTTCTCATGGAAGGATCAAAAGCCTCAACAAGGCTTTAATAATGGTGGAAGAAACAGGTTTAGCAATAGCAAGCCTTTTCCATCATCAACTCAGCAACAGACAGAGAACTCTGAACAAAATGCTTCTAATTTAGCAAATCTAGTCTCTGATCTATCTAAGGCCACTGTAAGTTTCATGAATGAAACAAGGTCTTCCATTAGAAATCTGGAAGCACAAGTAGGCCAGCTGAGTAAAAGGATCACTGAAATCCCTCCTAGTACTCTCCCAAGCAATACAGAAGAGAATCCAAAAGGAGAGTGCAAGGCCATTGACACAAGCGCCATGGCCGAACCTGTAAGGGAAGGAGAGGACGTGAATTCCAAGGAGGAAGACCTCCTGGGACGTCTAGTGATCAATAAGGAGCTTCCCTCTGAGGAACCAAAGGACTCTGAGGCTCATCTAGAGACCATAGAGATTCCATTGAACCTCCTTATGCCCTTCATGAGCTCTGATGAGTATTCCTCTTCTGAAGAGAATGACGATGTTACTGAAGAGCAAACTGCCAAGTTTCTTGGTGCAATCATGAAGCTGAATGCCAAATTGTTTGGCATTGATGCTTGGGAAGTTGAACCTCCCTTGTTCATCAATGAACTAAGTGATCTGGATCAACTGACATTGCCTCAGAAGAGACAGGATCCTGGAAAGTTCATAATCCCTTGTACCATAGGCACCATGATCTTTAAGGCTCTATGTGACCTTGGTTCAGGAATAAACCTCATGCCCCCTCTCTGTAATAGAGAAACTGGGAATCTATGGGGTGCAAGCTGCTAAAATCTCATTAGAGATGGCAGACAGCTCTAGAAAACAGGCTTATGGACAAGTAGAGGACGTGTTAGTAAAGGTTGAAGGCCTTTACATCCCTGCTGATTTTATAGTCCTGGATACTGGAATGGAAGAGGATGAATCCATCATCCTAGGAAGACCTTTCCTGGCCACAGCAAGAGCTATGATAGATGTTGACAGAGGTGAAATATTCCTTCAATGGAATGAGGACTCCCTTGTGTTTAAAACTCAAGGATCTCCCTCTGCAACCATGGAGAGGAAGCAGAAAAAGCTTCTATCCAAGCAGAGTCAACCAGAGCCCCCACAGTCAAACTCTAAGTTTGGTGTTGGGAGGCCACAACCAAACTCTAAGTTTGGTGTTGAACTCCCATATCCAAACTCTAAGTTTGGTGTTGGAGAGTCTCAACAAAGCTCTGCACATCTGTGAGGCTCCATGAGAGCCCACTGTCAAGCTATTGACATTAAAGAAGCGCTTGTTGGGAGGCAACCCAATGTTTATCTAATTCTTATTTTTATTGTTTTTCATGTTTTCTTAGGTTCATGATCATGTGGAGTCATAAAATAAATATAAAAATTGAAAACGGAATCAAAAACAGCAGAAGAAAAATCACACCCTGGAGGAGCATCTGTCTGGCGTTCAGCGCCAGAACAGAGCATGGTTCTGGCGCTGAACGCCCAAAATGGGCAGCTTCTGGGTGCTGAACGCCAGAACAGGCATGGTTCTGGCGTTCAACGCCAGAAATGGCACACAGATGGGCGTTGAACGCCCAAAATGGCCACCAACCTGGCGCTGAACGCCCAGAGTTGGGTACACAGGCATTTTTACATGCCTAATGGTGTAGGGATGTAAATGCCTTGACACCTCAGGATCTGTGGACCCCACAGGATCATCTTAGGATCTGTGGACCCCACAGGATCCACTCAGGATCTGTGGACCCCACAGGATCCCCACCTACCTCCACTCACTTCTTCTCACCACTCTCTTTCACACAACCCCACAAACACTCTTCCCTAAAAACCCCTCACCAATCACCTCAATCTCTCTTCCCCACTAAACCTTCACCACTCACATCCATCTCCTCTTCCCCATAAACCTACCTCATAAACTCCATCTACCTTCAAAATTCAAAACCAATTTCCCACCCAAACCCACCCATATGGCCGAACCTTAACCCCCCCTCCCTTCCCTATAATAAGCCATCCATTCTTCATCAAATTCACACAACACAACCCCTCTATACCCTTCTTGGCCGAACCACATCACCCTCTCCCTCTCCTCTATTTCTTCTTCTTCTACTTCTATTCTTTTGTTTATTGCTCGAGGGCGAGCAATATTCTAAGTTTGGTGTGGTAAAAGCATAGCTTTTTTGTTTTTCCATTACCATTGATGGCATCTAAGACCGGAGAATCCTCTAGAAGAGGGAAAGGGAAGAAAAAAGCTTCCACATCCGAGTCATGGGAGATGGAAAGGTTCATCTCCAAAGCCCATCAAGACCACTTCTATGATGTTGTGGCCAAGAAAAAGGTGATCCCTGAGGTCCCTTTTAAACTCAAAAGAAATGAGTATCCGGAGATCCGACATGAAATTCAAAGAAGAGGTTGGGAAGTTCTAACAAATCCCATCCAACAAGTCGGCATCCTAATGGTTCAAGAGTTCTATGCCAATGCATGGATCACCAAGAACCATGATCAAAGTAAGAACCCGGATCCAAAGAACTATGTTACAATGGTTCGGGGGAAATACTTAGATTTTAGTCCGGAAAATGTGAGGTTGGCGTTCAACTTGCCATACATGGAAGAGAACGCACGCCCCTACACAAGGAGAGTCAACTTTGATCAAAGGTTGGACCAAGTCCTTATGGACATATGTGTAGAAGGAGCTCAATGGAAGATTGACTCCAAAGGCAAGCCGGTTCAACTAAGAAGATTGGACCTCAAGCCTATAGCTAGAGGATGGTTGGAGTTTATTCAATGCTCAATCATTCCCACTAGCAACCGGTCTGAAGTTACTATAGACCGGGCCATCATGATCCATAGCATCATGATTGGAGAAGAGGTGGAAGTTCATGAGATTATACCTCAAGAACTCTACAAGGTGGCTGATAAGTCCTCCACCATGGCAAGGTTAGCCTTTCCTCACCTCATTTGCCACCTATGCAATTCAGCTGGGATTGACATAGAGGGAGATATCCTCATCAAAGAGGACAAGCCCATCACTAAGAAAAAAATGGAGCAAGCAAGAGAGCCCAGTCATGGAGCTCAAGAGGCGCAAGAAGCTCATCACCATGAGATTCCGGAAATGCCTCAAATGCACTTTCCTCAACAAAACTATTGGGAGCACATCAACACCTCCCTAGAAGAATTGAGTTCCAATATGGGACAACTAAGGGTGGAACATCAAGAGCACTCCATCATGCTTCATGAAATAAGAGAAGATCAAAAAGCAATGAGGGAGGAGCAACAAAGACAAGGAAGACATAGAAGAGCTCAAGGACGTCATTGGTTCCTCAAGAAGGAAACGCCACCATCACTAAGGTGGATTCATTCCTTGTTCTTGCTTTCTCTATTTTTCGTTTTCTATGTTATGTGCTTATCTATGTTTGTGCCTTCATTACATGATCATTAGTAGTTAGTAACTTTGTCTTAAAGATATGAATGTCCTATGAATCCATCACCTCTCTTAAATGAAAAATGTTTTAATTCAAAAGAACAAGAAGTACATGAGTTTCGAATTTATCCTTGAACTTAGTTTAATTATATTGATGTGGTGACAATGCTTCTTGTTTTCTGAATGTATGCTTGAACAGTGCATATGTCTTTTGAAGTTGTTGTTTAAGAATGTTAAATATGTTGGCTCTTGAAAGAATGATGACTAGGAGACATGTTATTTGATAATCTGAAAAATCATAAAAATGATTCTTGAAGCAAGAAAAAGCAGCAAAGAACAAAGCTTGCAGAAAAAAAAAAGAAGAAAAAAAGAAAAAAATAGGCGAAAAAAAAAAAAGAAAAAGAAAAAGCAAGCAGAAAAAGCCAATAACCCTTAAAACCAAAAGGCAAGGGCAAATAAAAAGGATCCCAAGGCTTTGAGCATCAGTGGATAGGAGGGCCTAAAGGAATAAAATCCTGGTCTAAGCGGCTAAACCAAGCTGTCCCTATCCATGTGCTTGTGGCGTGTAGGTGTCAAGTGAAAACTTGAGACTGAGCGGTTAAAGTCAAGGTCCAAAGCAAAAGAAGAGTGTGCTTAAGAACCCTGGACACCTCTAATTGGGGACTTTAGCAAAGCTGAGTCACAATCTGAAAAGGTTCACCCAATTATGTGTCTGTGGCATTTATGTATCCGGTAGTAATACTGGAAAACAAAGTGCTTAGGGCCACGGCCAAGACTCATAAAGAAGCTGTGTTCAAGAATCATCATACTGAACTAGGAGTGTCAATAACACTATTCGAAATCTGAAGTTCCTATAGATGCCAATCATTCTGAACCTCAATGGATAAAGTGAGATGCCAAAACTATTCAAGAGGCAAAAAGCTATAAGTCCCGCTCATATGATTGCAGCTATGTTTCATTGATAGTTTGGAATTTATAGTATATTCTCTTCTTTTTATCCTGTTTGATTTTCAGTTGCTTGGGGACAAGCAACAATTTAAGTTTGGTGTTGTGATGAGCGGATAATTTATACGCTTTTTGACATTGTTTTTAGTATGTTTTTAGTAGGATCTAGTTACTTTTAGGGATGTTTTCCTTAGTTTTTATGTTAAATTCACATTTCTGAACTTTACTATGAGTTTGTGTGTTTTTCTGTGATTTCAGGTATTTTCTGGCTGAAATTGAGGGACTTGAGCAGAAATCAGATTCAGAGGTTGAAAAAGGACTACTGATGCTGTTGGATTCTGACCTCCCTGCACTCAAAGTGGATTTTCTGGAGCTACAGAACTCGAAATGGCACGCTTCCAATTGCGTTGGAAAGTAGACATCCAGGGCTTTCCAGCAATATATAATAGTCCATACTTTGGCCAAGAATTGACGACGTAAACTAGCGTTCAACGCTAGCCTTTTGCCCAAATCTGGCGTCCAGCGCCAAAAAAGGATCCAAAACCAGAGTTGAACGCCCAAACTGGCACAGAAACTGGTGTTCAACTCCACAAATGGCCTCTGCACGTGCTACACTTCAGCTCAGCCCAAACATACACCAAGTGGGCCCAGGAAGTGGATTTATGCATCAATTACTTACTCATGTAAACCCTAGTAGCTAGTTTATTATAAATAGGACCTTTTACTAGTCTTTTTGACAATCCTGGATTGTATTGATCCTGTGATCACGTTTTAGGGGGCTGGCCATCTCGGCCATGCCTGGACCTTCACTTATGTATTTTCAACGGTAGAGTTTCTACACTCCATAGATTAAGGTGTGGAGCTCTGCTGTTCCTCAAAGATTAATGCAAAGTACTACTGTTTTCTATTCAATTCTTCTTATTTCTCTTCTAAGATATCCATTCGCACCCAAGAACGTGATGAAGGTGATGATTATGTGTGACGCTCATCATCCTTCTCCCTTATGAACGCGTGCCTGACAAACACTTCTGTTCTACATGAATTAAGCTAGAATGAATATCTCTTAGATCTCCTAACCAGAATCTTCGTGGCGTAAGCTAGAATGATGGTGGCATTCAAGAGAATCCGGAAGGTCTAAACCTTGTCTGTGGTATTCTGAGTAGGATTCAATGATTGAATGACTGTGACGAGCTTCAAACTCGCGATTGTTCGGCGTTAGTGACAGACGCAAAAGGAGGGTGAATCCTATTCCAGCATGATCGGGAACCGACAGATGAATAGCCGTGCCGTGACAGGGTGCGTGAGCATATTATTCAGTGAGAGGAGGGGATGTATCCACTGACAACGGTGATGCCCTTGCATAAAGCCAGCCATGGAAAGGAGTAAGACTGATTGGATGAAGATAGCAGGAAAGCAGAGGTTCAGAGGAACGAAAAGCATCTCCATTCGCTTATCTGAAATTCCTATCAATGATTTACATAAGTATCTCTATCCCTATTTTATTATATAATATTCGAAAACAACATTATCACTTTATATCCGCCTGACTGAGATTTACAAGGTGACCATAGCTTGCTTCATACCAACAATCTCCGTGGGATTCGACCCTTACTCACGTAAGGTATTACTTGGACGACCCAGTGCACTTGCTGGTTAGTTGTATCGAAGTTGTGACAATTATGAATTAAGATCAGAGCACCAAGCTTTGAAGCCATTACCAGGGATTGTTCGAGCCTGGACATCACAATTTCGTGCACCATTGACAAAGGAGAATTGATCATTCAAGTGAATGAAGACTCACTTGTGTTTAAAGCTAAAGGATATCCCTCTGTAACCATGGAGAGGAAGCATGAAGAGCTTCTCTCAATACAAAGTCAGACAGAGACCCCACAGTCAAACTCTAAGTTTGGTGTTGGGAGGCCACAACCAAACTTTAAGTTTGGTGTTGAACCCCCACATTCAAACTCTAAGTTTGGTGTTGGGAAGTTTCAACATTGCTCTGAACATCTGTGAGGCTCCATGAGAGCCCACTGTCAAGCTATAGACATTAAAGAAGCGCTTGTTGGGAGGCAACCCAATCTTTAATTATCTATGTTAAATTTCTATTTTCTTTTATTATTTTATGTTTTCTATAGGTTGATGATCATGTGAAGTCACAAAAACAATTAAAAAAGCAAAAACAGACTGAAAAATAGAATGAAAAACAGAACACCCTGGAGGAGAAACTTACTGCCGTTTAAACGCCAGTAAGGGTAGCAGAATAGGTGTTAAACGCCCAGTCTGGCACCATTCTGAGCGTTTAATGCCAGAAATGGGCACCAGACTGGCGTTTAACGCCAGGAATGGGCAATAAGCTGGCGTTAAACGCCAGAAATGGGCAGCAGCCTGGCGTTTAACGCCAGGATTGGCAGAAAGGTGCATTTTTGCACGCCACTTGGTGCAGGGATGAGGTATCCTTGACACCTCAGGATCTGTGGACCCCACAGGATCCCAACCTATCCCACCTCTCTCTCTCTTTTTCACTCATTCACCAATCACCTCAATACCTCTTACCCAAAAATCCCTCACCTATCAAATCGCACCATTCTCTTCACCACTCACATCCATCCTTTATAAAACTCCACCTACCTCACCATTCAAATTCAAACCACTTTCCCACCCAAACCCACCCATAATGGCCGAACCATACCCCCCTCTCCACTCCTATATAAACCCATCTTCACTCTTTCATTTTCACACAATATACACACTACTTCTCCTCCTTGGCTGAAACACTAAGCCCCCTCCATCTCCTCTATTTCTTCTTCTTCTACTCTCTTCTTTCTTCTTTTGCTCGAGGACGAGCAAACCTTCTAAGTTTGGTGTGGTAAAAGCGTTGCTTTTTGTTTTTCTATAACCATTTATGGCACCTAAGGCCGGAGAAACCTCTAGAAAGAGAAAAGGGAAGGCAAAAGCTTCCACCTCCGAGTCATGGGAGATGGAGAGATTCATCTCAAGGGTGTACCAAGACCACTTCTATGAAGTTGTGGCCAAGAAGAAGGTGATCCCCGAGGTCCCTTTCAAACTCAAAAAGGGTAAATATCTGGAGATCCGACATGAGATTCGAAGAAGAGGTTAGGAAGTTCTCACCAACCCCGTTCAACAAGTCAGAATCTTAATGGTTCAAGAGTTCTATGCCAATGCATGGATCACCAAGAACCATGATCAAAGTGTGAACCCGGAACCAAAGAATTGACATAGAGGAAGACATCATCATTGATGAGGATAAGCCCATCACTAAGAAAAGGATGGAGCAAACAAGAGATTCCACTCATGGACATGAGGAAATTTCTCACCATGAAATCCCTGAGATGCCTCAAGGGATGCATTTTCCTCCACAAAACTATTGGGAGCAAATCAACATGTCCCTAGGAGAATTAAGTTCCAACATGGGACAACTAAGGGTGGAGTACCAAGAGCATTCCATCCTCCTCCATGAAATTAGAGAAGACCAAAGAGTCATGAGAGAGGAGCAACAAAGGCAAGGAAGAGACATTGAGGAGCTCAAGAACTCCATAAGATCTTCAAGAGGAAGAACTAGCCGCCATCACTAAGGTGGACCCGTTCTTTAATTCCCTTGTTCTTTATTTCTCTGTTTTTCGAAAATTATGCTTTATGTTTATCTATATTTGTGTCTTTATTATATGATCATTAGTGTCTTAGTGTCTATGCCTTGAAGCTATGAAAATGAATCCATCACCTTTCTTAAATAAAAAATGTTTTTAATTGAAAAAGAAAAAGAAGTGCATGAATTTCAAATTTTAAAACAGTTTAGTTATTTTGATGTGGTGGCAATACTATTGTTTTTCTGAATGAATGCTTGAACAGTGCATATTTTTTGAATTTGTTGATTTATGAATGTTAAAATTGTTGGCTCTTGAAAGAATGATGGAAAAAGAGAAATGTTATTTGATAATATGAAAAATCATAAAATTGATTCTTGAAGTAAGAAAAAGCAGTGAAAAGCTTGCAAAAAAATATATATATGCGAAAAAAATGCGAAAAAAAGAAAAAAAAAGAGAGAGAAAGAAAGAAAAAGAAAAAGCAAGCAGAAAAAGCCAATAGCCCTTTAAACCAAAAGGAAAGGGTAAAATAAAAAGGATCCAAGGCTTTGAGCATCAGTGGATAGGAGGGCCCACAGGAATAAATTTCTGGCCTAAGCGGCTAAACCAAGCTGTCCCTAACCCTGTGCTTGTGGCGTGAAGGTGTCAAGTGAAAACTTGAGACTGAGCGGTTAAAGTCGTGGTCCAAAAGCAAAAAGAGTGTCCTTAAGAGCTCTGGACACCTCTAATTGGAAACACTAGCAAAGCTGAGCCACAATCTGAAAAGGTTCACCCAGTTATGTGTCTGTGGCATTTATGTATCCGGTGGTAATACTGGAAAACAAAATGATTTGGGTCATGGCCAAGACTCATAAAGTAGCTGTGTTCAAGAATCAACATACTTAACTAGGAGAATCAATAACGCTATCTGGATTCTGAGTTCCTATAGAAGCCAATCATTTTGAACTTCAAAGGATAAAGTGAGATGCCAAAACTGTTCAGAAGCAAAAAGTTAAAAGCCCCGCTCATCTAATTAATACTGATCTTCATAGATGTTTTTGGAATTCATTGTATATTCTCTTCTTTTTATCCTATTTGATTTTCAGTTGCTTGGGGACAAGCAACAATTTAGGTTTGGTGTTGTGATGAGCAGATAATTTATACGCTTTTTGGTATTGTTTTTAGTATGTTTTTAGTATATTTTAGTTAGTTTTTATTATGTTTTTATTAGTTTTTAAATAAAAATCACATTTTTGGACTTTACTATGAGTTTTTGTATTTTTCTGTGATTTCAGGTATTTTCTGACTGAAATTGAGGGACCTGAGCAAAAATCTGACTCAGAGGCTGAAAAAGGACTGCAGATGCTGTTAGATTCTGACCTCCCTGCACTCAAAGTCGGTTTTCTCGAGCTACAGAGGCCCAATTGGCGCCCTCTCAGTTGCGTTGGAAAGTAGACATCCTGGGCTTTCTAGCAAAATATAATAGTCCATACTTTGCCTAAGATTTAATGGCCCAAACCGGCGTTCCAAGTCAGCTTAAGAATTCTGGCGTCAAAACGCCAGAACTGGCACAAAAGCTGGAGTTAAACGCCCAAACTGGCACAAAAGCTGGCGTTTAACTCCAAGAAAAGTCTCTACATATGAAAGCTTCAATGCTCAGCCCAAGCACACACCAAGTGGGCCCGGAAAAAGATTTCTGCATTAATTACCTATTTCTGTAACCCTAGGCTACTAGTTTTCTATAAATAGGACCTTTTGCTATTGTATTTTCAGACTTTTACAAAGATACTTTTTCAAAAAGAGTTTGATAGACCTTTTCACGTTTGGGGGCTGGCCTCACGGCCATGCCTAGACCTTATTCTTATGTATTTTCAACGATGGAGTTTCTACACACTATAGATTAAGGTGTGGAGCTCTACTGTTCTTCATGAATTAATGCAAAGTACTATTATTTTTCTATTCAACTCAAGTCTATTTATTCTCCAAGATATTCCTTCGCACCCAAGAACATGATGAATGTGATGATTATGTGACACTCATCACCATTCTCACCTATGAACGCGTGCCTGACAACCACTTCTGTTCTACATGCAAACAAGCTTGAATGTGTATCTCTTGGATTTCTAATCTAAGATTAGAACCTTCGTGGTATAGGCTAGAATTATTGGCAGCCATTCCTAAGATCCGGAATATCTAAACCTTGTCTGTGGTATTCTGAGTAGGATCTGGGAAGGGATGACTGTGACGAGCTTCAAACTCGCGAGTGTTGGGCGTGTGACAGACCCAAAAGGATCAATGGATCCTATTCCAACATGATCGAGAACCGACAGATGATTAGCCGTACGGTGACAGCGTGCATAGAACATTTTCACTGAGAGGACGGGAAGTAGCCATTGACAACGGTGATGCCCAACATAAAGCTTGCCATGGAAAGGAGTATGAATGATTGGAAGAAGGCAATAGGAAAGCAGAGGTTCAGGAGGAACAAAGCATCTTCATACGCTTATCTGAAATTCCTACCAATGAATTACATAAGTATCTCTATCTCTATCTTTATTTTATGTTTTATTTATCTTTAATTATCAATCCTCCATAACCATTTGAATCTGCCTGACTGAGATTTACAAGATGACCATAGCTTGCTTCAAGCCGACAGTCTCCGTGGGATCGACCCTTACTCACGTAAGGTATTACTTAGACGACCCAGTGCACTTGCTGGTTAGTTGTGCGGAATTGTGACAAAGTGTGATTCACGTATGAGAGCTCCAAGTCTTTGGCGCCATTGTTGATGATCACAATTTTGTGCACCACCCATCTGATGTATGTGTTTTTTAAATATGGACCAACCTTTTATTTCCAATAAAATAAATAATACCTACCCTTGCTTAAAAAAGTTATAAACTAATTAATCAACTATTAAAATATTATTTATTATAAAAAAAATAAATAATTTTGAGCGCATTTTTTAAACTATTTATATTAAAAAAATGCATACAATATTTTTTAAAATTAATTTTTATTGCAATGATATTCATTATACTAATGTTTTTTTTAATAAATTATTTAAATATATGGTATAATTAGTATAAACTAATTAATAATTATTAAAATTTTAAAATACCATTTATTTATGAAAGGGTTAAGTACTAAAATCGTCCCTAAGGTTTGGGGTAAAAATCAAAATCGTCCCCGACCTTTTTTTGTTATTAAAATCATCCTCAACGTTACAAAACGTTATAAAATCGTCCTTTTCTATTTTTTTGGATCAAATTACCCTTAACTATTAATAAAAATAATATTAAAAAAAATAAAACCCCATCCCCACCCACCCAGATCACTTCGTCTCTCCCTCCACCCCAAACCCCCTCCCTCACTCCCTCACCCCCTCACCCCAAACCTCCCTCACTCCCTCACTCTCTTCATCAGATCCCACTCCCTCACTCCTTCACCTCCTAACCCCCTCACTCCACTGCCGCCGCCCCTGCGTCCAACCCGCGCCACCCCTGCGTCCAACCTGCCACCGCCGCCCCTGCGTCCAACCCACGCGACCCTTGCATCCAACCCACGCGCTGCCCCTGCGTCCAACCCGCCGCCACCCTTCGTTCTTCCTATTTTTGTTTTTTCTTTTTTTAATTTTTGAAGAACATATACATGATTGATGATTATTGAACTTCTGCTTCTTCCTCTGCTCTGCTTGAACTTTTGCTTCTGAAATTGTAACTTGATGATTATTGAACTTTTGGATCTGAAAACTAAAATGGTAGTTGATGATTATTTAATTATTGTTTATTGAAATTGATGTGATTATTGAAATTGTTATGCTTCTTCTGCTTCTGATTTATTGTTAATTTGTTTTGTGGGGTGATTGGGTGGATGGGTGAGGGATGAGGGATGAGGGATGGGGGTGAGGGGGAGGGTGAGGGAGGGGGGAGGCGGGAGGGGTGAGGGTTGAGGGGTGGGGGTGAGAGAGTGGGCTGAGGGGGTTACTGGAGGGTGAGGGAGGCGGGAGGCGGGAGGGAGTGAGGAAGGGGGAGGGCGGAGGGTAAGGGAGGGGGGAGGCGGGAGGGGTGAGGGTTGAGGGGTGGGGGTGAGGGGTGGGCTGAAGGGTTACGGGAGGGTGAGGGAGGGGGAGGCAGGAGGGGTGAGGGTTGAGGGGTGGGGGGTGAGGGAGTGGGCTGAGGGGGTTACTGGAGGGTGAGGGAGGTGGGAGGCAGGAGGGAGCGAGGGAGGGGGAGGGCGGAGGGGGGAGGGTTGAGGCGTGGGAGGGGAGGGGGTGGGGGGTTGTTTTAATTTTTTAATATTATTTTTAATTATTTTTATTAATAATGAAGGGTAATATGGTAAAAAAAATAAAATTGAAGTGGAAAAGGACGATTTTATAACATTTTGTAACGTTGAGGATGATTTTAATAACAAAAAAAGGTCGAGGACGATTTTGATTTTCACCCTAGACCTTAGGGACGATTTCAGTACTTAACCCTATATGAAACTAAGTAAATACTTTTCATCATTTTTAAATATATAAATAAAAAAATTATATAACTAAGAAAAGAGGAATATTAGTAAAATTAAAATATAATTTAAAAAATAACTCTATAATATGTTACTACTTGATACATGAGTGACTTATTAGATAGTAAATAAGTAACATTCTGATGAGTTTGGAAAACTCTAAATTAATATTTATGATGACTAAACATTATTAATTATATTAATTACAAAATTATTAATTCTATTTTCATTTAAACATATGTTAATTAATAATTTTGTAATGCAGGTTTTTCTTATTGGGCTGAACAGAAAAAGAATTATTGCTAGCCCAATATGCTTAAAACCATTCAGCCTTGTTTAATGATTCCTATATCATGTGGCTGAAGCAAATTGTGATTATTTGGGCCAGAATTCAAATATCATCATAAGCCCAAATTAAAGCTAACATTCAGCATTGATACAAAAATTCTGTTGATGAACATTGTTGAATTAATGGTAACATTACTTGGGCCAAAATTGAACTATTATTGCTATAAGCCCAAATTAATAATTGTTGCTACATGACCCAATGCTTGATCCGAAACTTATTATGAAAGGAAGCAAAATTGCTTCATGCCTCCAACAGATCCCAATCCTTCTCTTGGGATGGATTTCAAAATTTAATTTGCTAGCATTGGAAACATGAGAGAGAATGTCATTGATATGATTGATAGCATTAAGGCTACACGCTACTCAGGGAAGGAAAAGCAACTTTTATTCAACTAATTTGTTTAATTCATTTAATTGCTTCTCTTCCAATTGTTTCTTCTCTCTCATTCTTTCTTTCTTCTCTTTCGGACATTACCCAGCAAACCATGGAAGCTATTTTGAGCTACCGAAAAGAAGGAAAGGCACGGCAAAAGACCATCACAATGATGGCAAGAGAAAGCAAACTAAAAGTATGTAGTGGATGAGATTCTCACCATGAATGGTAAGATTTGGTGAGGTAATCTCGAGCTCTTCATACCCAAAAAGAAAGAAGAAGATCTTGGAGAGGATGGCTTGTCTCTGATTCTTCTCAACTATCACAGGAGGTAGCTAGAGTGGCTACGTGATGGAAGAGGCAGAGATTGGAGCAGATGAAGCTATCATCATCATGAAGCATCAAGGGCCAGAAGTTCATCTTTGAGAGCAAGGAAGAGATGAAGGGCTCGGATTGATGAAGAGTGGTGACCAAGGAAGGACTTGAGGTAATTGCATGTTGGGTTTTGCATGAGTTATCTCTTTTCTCTCTCTGGCCGAACCGGTTATGACTTGAAGAAGAAGAAGAAGATTGGCTTGGTTTGTTTGGTTTCAACCTTGGAGGCTTCTCCCTATAAGTATGGGTGAACAGTTAGGGTTGATTCAAGGAGTGAGTGTGCAAGGCACAGAGTTCTCATAGCAGCACAAGCTGACAGAATTTATTCTCCTTCAATGTTTTATATTTTGTATCTTTCTGTTTAATTTTGTCATGTCTTGAGTCTCATAGAAAAAGGCAAACAGTGAGGTTTGTATGAAAAAGCCATAGATGTCCTTAGAGTTCCTTTGTTCATCTATGTTGTGTTTCATGATTCTGTGGGAATCACCTTGTAAATTGGGTTAGCACTTTACAGTCTGTAATCAAAAAGATTATAGTGAAATTCCATCATTATTGTGATGGAGACTGGATGTAAGCTGCCTTGCACTTTGCAGCTGAACCAGGATATATCTTGGTGTAATTCTCTCTTTCTTCTACTCCGTTTCTATTTCTGCTGCCCAGGAGATAAAACTGAAAATATATCGTGCTGACTGACGAGACAAAAAGAAAAGTCTCGTGGCTGGGGACGAGCCAAAAGAAAAAGTCTCGTGGCTGGTGATGAGCAGATATTTTATACGCTTTTTGGGGTTAATTTCATATAGTTTTTAGTATATTCTAGTTAGTTTTTAGTTTATTTCCATTAGTTTTTAGGAAAAATTCATATTTCTGGACTTTACTATGAGTTGTGTGTTTTTCTGTAATTTCAGGTATTTTTCTGGCTGAAATTGAGGGAGCTGATCAAAAATCTGATTTAGGTTGAAAAAGGACTGCTGATGCTGTTGGATTCTGACCTCCCTGCACTCAAAGTGGATTTTCTGGAGCTACAGAACTCGAATTGGCGCGCTTCTAATTGCGTGGGAAAGTAGACATCCAGGGCTTTCCAGCAATATATAATAGTCCATACTTTGCTCAAGGATAGATGATATACGCCAGTTCTCTGCCCAATTCTGGTGTCCAGCACCAGAAAAGGATTAAAAGTTGGAGTTCAACGCCAGAAATGGATCCAAACCTGGCGTTGAACGCCCAAAACAGCCTTATGCACGTGAATTGTTTAAGTCTCAGCCCAGGACACACCAAGTGGGCCCCAGAAGTGGATCTCTGTACCATCTGTCACAGTCTACTCACTTTTTGTAAACCTAGGCTACTAGTTTAGTATTTAAACAACTTTTAGAAACTTATTTTGCATCTCATGACATTTTAGATCTGAACTTTGTACTCTTTGACGGCATGAGTCTCTAAACTCCATTGTTGGGGGTGAGGAGCTCTGCTGTGTCTCGATGAATTAATGCAAGTATTTCTGTTTTCTATTCAAACATGCGTGTTCCTATCTAAGATATCCATTCGCGCCTAACTATGGAGAAGGTGATGATCAGTGACACTCATTACCTTCCTCAATCCATGAACGTGTGTCTGACAATCACCTCCGTTCTACATCAGATTGAATGAATATCTCTTAGATTCCTTGATCAGAATCTCCGTGGTATAAGCTAGATTGATGGCGGCATTTATGAGAATCCGGAAAGTATAAACCTTGTCTGTGGTATTCCGAGTAGGATTTTGGGATTGGATGACTGTGACGCACTTCAAACTCGTGAGTGCTGGGCGTAGTGACAGATGCAAAAGGATAGTAAATCCTATTCTGGTACGACTGAGAACCTGCAGATGATTAGCCGTGCGGTGACAGCGCACTTGGACCCTTTTCACTGGAAGGATGGATGGTAGCCATTGACAACGGTGACCCACCAACACACAGCTTGCCATAGAAGGACGTGCGTGCGTGAATTAGAGGACAGAGGAAAGCAGAGATTCAGAAGACAAAGCATCTCCAAAACTCCAACATATTCTCCATTACTGCATAACAAGTAACCTTTAACTCATGCTCTCTTGTTCATTCGCAATTCAACTGATAAATATAATTGACTTCCTGACTAAGAATTGCAAGATAACCATAGATTGCTTCAAACCAATAATCTCCGTGGGATTCGACCCTTACTCACGTAAGGTATTACTTGGACGACCCAGTGCACTTGCTGGTTAGTGGTACGAGTTGTGAAAAGTGTGATTCACAATTCGTGCACCAAGTTTTTGAGTTTAAGTTTGGTGTTTTCTTGTTGTCTTTTCTTAAAACTTTCGAAAATTTATTTTGGTTTTCTAAAAATTTTAAGTTTGGTGTTCTTCCTTCATGTTCTTGTGAGTTTTCAAAGTGTTCTTGAGTTTTCCTTGTGTCTTGATCTTAAAATTTTTAAGTTTGGTGTTCCTTGGTGTTTTTCCCTCCAAAAATTTTCGAAAACAAGGAGCATTAGATTTAAAAATTTTAAATCGTGTGCTATCTTATTGCTTTTCTCTCTATTTTAAAGCATCTTTTTCGAAAATCAATTTTTAAAATTCATATTTTTTTCAAAACTTCCTAACCACTTTCTCTCTCCTCAATTTTTTGAAAATCTTCACCAATTTTTATTTATCTTTATCTTATTTTCGAAATAAATAAATAAATAAATAAATAAATATTTTCTCTATTTTACATCATCTCCCTTTCTCCATCATGAATCTAAGCGGAAATGAACAGTCCAGGAGGACTCTGGGGTCATATTCTAACCCCTCTACTGCTTCATATGGGAGTAGCATCTGCATACCCTCCATTGGAGTCAGTAGCTTTGAGTTGAATCCTCAGCTCATTATCATGGTGCAGCAAAGTTGCCAGTATTCCAGTCTTTCACAGGAAGAACCTACAGAGTTTCTGGCACAGTTTCTACAGATTACTGACACAGTACATGATAAAGAAATAGATCAGGATGTCTACAGACTATTACTGTTTCCATTTGCTGTAAAAGATCAAGCTAAGAGATGGTTGAATAACCAACCTAAGGCCAGCATAAGGACATGGAAACAGCTGACAGAAAAATTCCTGAATCAATACTTTCCCCCAAAACGGATGACACAGCTAAGGCTGGACATCCAAGGCTTTAAACAAGGAGATAGTGAATCTCTTTATGATGCCTGGGAGAGATGCTACGAAAATGCCCTTCTGAAATGTTTTCAGAGTGGGTTCAGTTAGACATCTTCTATTATGGGCTTGCTGAAGGAGCTCAGATGTCTCTAGATTACTCAGCTGGTGGATCTATCCACATGAGAAAGACAATTGAAGAGGCTCAAGAACTCATTGATACAGTTGCCAGGAATCAGCATCTGTACCTAAGCAGTGACCCTTCCATGAAAGAAGAGGTTAAAACAGCAACTGCTGAACTCAGTCCTGTAAAACAAGCTGCTGAATTCAATCAGCAATTGGACTTTCTAACAAAGCAGTTAGCCGAATTCAAAGATAGACTACAAGAGACAAGGATGGCTAATATACATATGGAAGAACAGTTTAAGCAAACAAAGAATCAGTTGTCAAGGCAAATAACAGAAGAATGCCAAGCAATTCAATTAAGAAGTGGGAAAACATTAAATACCCCACCTCAAGGCAGCAAAAAGCTAAGAAATGAGCAAACCACCCAAAATTCACCTGAGGACAGTAAGAGCCCAGGAAAAAGTAATTCTGGAACTAAAACGCCAGAAATTTGGTGGAAGGCTGGCGCTGAACGCCCAGACCATGCTCAGGACTGGCGTTTAACGCCAGAAACAAGGCAGGACTGGTGTTCAACGCCAGAAATAGGCAAGGATCTGGTGTTGAACGCCCAAAATGGGCAAGATCTGGCGCTGAACGCCCAAAATGGGCACAGTTCTGGCGTTCAGACGCCAGGAACAGACAAGGAGTTGGCATTTAACGTCACTCCAGTTTCTAACTCTGGCACTCAATTGCCAGTGAGGGATCAGACACACACAAATGCTGATAGCAACCCCTCTAAAAAGGCTTCTTCAACCACTTCTGTAGGCAATAAACCTACAGCAACTAAGGTTGAAGAATATAAAGCCAAGATACCTTATCCTCAAAAACTCCGGAAAGAGGAGCAGGATAAGCAATTTGCTCGCTTTGTAGATTATCTCAGGACTCTTGAAATAAAGATTCCATTTGCAGAAGCACTTGAGCAAATACCTTCTTATGCCAAGTTCATGAAAGAGATCTTGAGTCATAAAAAGGATTGGAGAGAAACAGAAAGAGTTCTCCTCACTGAAGAATGCAGTGCAGTCATTCTGAAGAGCTTCCCTGAAAAGCTTAAAGACCCTGGGAGTTTTCTGATACCATGCATATTAGAAGGTCAATGCACCAAGACAGCTTTATGCGATCTTGGGGCAAGCATCAACCTAATACCTGCATCCACTATCAGAAAGCTTAGCTTAACTAAAGAAGTTAAACCAACCCGGATATGTCTCCAACTTGCTGATGGCTCCACTAAATACCCATCAGGCGTGATTGAAGACATGATTGTCAGAGTTGGGCCATTCGCCTTTCCCACTGACTTTGTTGTGCTGGAAATGGAGGAGCACAAGAGTGCTACTCTCATTCTAGGAAGACCCTTCCTAGCAACTGGACGATCCCTCATTGACGTCCAACAGGGGGAAATAACCCTGAGAGTCAATGATGATGAGTTTAAGTTGAACGCTGTCAAAGCCATGCAGCATCCTGACACATCAAAAGACTGCATGAAAGTTAATCTTATTGACTCTTTGGTAGAAGAGATCAACATGGCTGAGAGTCTCAAATCAGAGTTGGAAAACATCTTTAAAGATGTTCAGCCTGATTTAGAGGATTCAGAGGACATGAAAGAGCCTCTGAAATTTCTTCTGGAAGAAGAAAAACCTCCTAAACCCGAGCTCAAGCCATTACCACCATCTTTGAAATATGCATTTCTGGGAGAAGGTGACACTTTTCCAGTGATCATAAGCTCTGCCTTAAATTCATAGGAAGAGGAAGCACTTATTCAAGTGCTAAGGACACACAAGACAGCTCTTGGGTGGTCCATAGGTGACCTTAAGGGCATAAGCCCAGCTAGATGCATGCACAAAATCTTATTGGAGGATAATGCTAAACTAGTGGTTCAACCATAGAGACGGCTAAATCCAGACATGAAGGAAGTGGTGCAGAAAGAGGTCACCAAATTACTAGAGGCTGGGATTATTTATCCTATTTCTGATAGCCCCTGGGTGAGTCCTGTCCAAGTCATCCCAAAAAAGGGAGGCATGACAGTGATTCATAATGAAAAAAATGAACTGGTTCCTACAAGAACAGTTACAGAGTGGCGCATGTGTATTGACTACAGAAGGCTCAATACAGCCACCAGAAAGGATCATTTTCCTTTACCATTCATAGACCAGATGCTAGAAAGACTAGCAGGTCATGATTATTATTGCTTTTTGGACGGCTACTCAGGCTATAACCAGATTGCAGTAGATCCTCAGGATCAAGAAAAAACAGCATTCAAATGTCCATCTGGAGTGTTTGCTTATAGAAGGATGCCATTTGGGCTGTGTAATGCGCCTGCAACCTTCCAGAGATGCATGCTCTCTATTTTCTCTGATATGGTGGAAAATTTTCTGGAAGTCTTCATGGATGACTTCTCAGTATATGGAGACTCATTCAGCTCCTGTCTTGATCACCTGAAACTTGTTCTGAAAATATGCCAAGAGACCAACCTAGTTTTAAACTGGGAAAAATGTCACTTCATGGTGACTGAAGGGATTGTTCTTGGGCATAAAATCTCAAACAAGGGAATAGAGGTGGATCAAGCAAAAATAGAGGTAATTGAAAAATTACCACCACCTGCCAATGTTAAGGCAATCAGAAGCTTTCTGGGGCATGCAGGATTCTATAGGAGGTTTATAAAGGATTTTTCAAAAATCGCAAAACCTCTAAGCAATCTGCTAGCTGCTGACACTCCATTTGTGTTTGACACAGAATGCCTGCAGGCGTTTGAAACGCTGAAAGCTAAGCTGGTCACAGCACCAGTTATTTCTGCACCAGACTGGACATTACCATTTGAGCTAATGTGTGATGCCAGTGATCACGCCATTGGTGCAGTGTTGGGACAAAGGCATGACAAGATTCTGCACGTCATTTATTACGCTAGTCGCGTTCTAAATGATGCCCAGAAGAATTACACAACCACAGAAAAAGAATTACTTGCAGTGGTTTACGCCATTGACAAGTTCAGATCATACTTAGTAGGATCAAAAGTGATTATGTATACTGATCATGCTGCTCTTAAATATTTACTCACAAAGCAGGATTCAAAACCCAGGCTCATCAGATGGGTGTTGCTTCTGCAAGAGTTTGATATAGAAATAAGAGACAGAAAAGGGACAGAGAACCAAGTGGCTGATCATCTGTCCCGGATAGAGCCAGTAGAAGGGACGCCCCTCCCCTCTCTTGATATCTCTGAGACTTTTCCAGATGAGCATTTATTTGCCATTCAGGAAACACCATGGTTTGCCGATATTGCAAACTATAAAGCTGCAAGGTTCATACCCAAGGAGTACAACAGGATACAAAAGAAGAAATTAATTACTGATGCAAAGTACTACTTGTGGGATGAACCCTATCTCTTTAAGAGATGTACAGACGGAATAATCCGTAGGTGTGTGCCTAGAGAAGAAGCACAGAGGATCCTATGGCATTGCCATGGATCTCAATATGGAGGCCATTTCGGAGGTGAGCGAACAGCCACCAAGGTCCTCCAATGTGGCTTCTATTGGCCCACACTCTATAAAGATTACCGAGAGTTTGTACGTAACTGTGACAGTTGCCAAAGAGCTGGTAATCTGCCTCATGGTTACGCCATGCCTCAACAAGGAATCTTGGAAATTGAGTTGTTTGATGTATGGGGAATTGACTTCATGGGACCTTTCCCACCATCATACTCAAACACTTATATTCTGGTGGCAGTTGACTATGTATCAAAATGGGTTGAGGCCATTGCCACACCCACCAATGATACTAAAACAGTGCTGAAGTTCCTCCAAAAACATATCTTTAGCAGGTTTGGTGTCCCTAGAGTACTAATCAGTGATGGGGGCACTCACTTCTGCAATAAATAGCTTTACTCTACCATGGTTCGGTATGGAATTCACCATAAGGTGGCTACTCCATATCATCCACAAACTAATGGGCAAGCTGAAGTCTCTAACAGAGAATTAAAGAGAATCCTAGAACGGACAGTAAGTACCCGTAGAAAGGATTGGGCACGGAGCTTGGATGATGCTCTGTGGGCTTACAGAACAGCATTCAAGACCCCTATAGGGACCTCTCCATACCAACTTGTGTATGGTAAGGCATGTCACCTGCCCGTGGAACTGGAACATAAAGCCTACTGGGCAACCAGATTCCTAAACTTTGATGCCAAATTTAACAGGAGAAAAAAGATTGCTCCAGCTAAATGAGCTAGAGGAATTTAGATTCACAGCTTTCGAAAATGCCAAGCTTTATAAAGAAAAATAAAAAAAGTGACATGACAGAAAGCTGTCATCTAGAATCTTTGAGCCAGGACAGAAGGTTCTGCTGTTCAACTCTAGACTCAGGCTATTCCCCGGGAAATTGAAATCCCGGTGGAGGGGACCATACGTGATTACAAGTGTATCACCATATGGTTATGTGGAGCTTCAAGATATTGATTCTGATAAGAGGTTCATTATCAATGGACAGAGAATCAAGCACTATCTTGAAGGCAATGTTGAGCAAGAGTGCTCAAGGCTGAAGCTAGACTAAAAGCTCAGCAAGGTCCAGCTAAAGACAATAAAGAAGCGCTTGCTGGGAGGCAACCCAGCCATGGGGCATCAATCCTCTAAGCATTTTGCCCTATTTTTATTTTTATTTTTATTTGTTTATATAAAGTTCACTGACACTAAGGTAAAGAATCAATTGCATAAATTCACAGGGTTACAGAAGGAATCTGCATTCAAAACAGAGAAAAAGAGCTCACTGGCAAAAAAACGCCAGTGAAAGTCCATTTTGGGTGTTCAGCGCCCAAAAGGGGCATCCAGTGGGTGCTGAACGCCAGTAAAGATAGCTATCTGGCGTTCAACGCCAGAAAAGGGCAACAATTGGGCGTTGAACGCCCAGGAGAGCAGCATTTGGGCGTTGAACGCCCAAAACAGGCAGTGTTTGGGCGTTCAAACGCCAGGATGGCGGGGAGGAGGTAAATTCATTTTTTCTTCATATTTTTCATTTTAATCTTAATTTTCATGCTTCAATTCATGATTTCTTGCATAAACATGTTAAGAACCCTGAGTTCTAAAATCCCTAATTTCTAAAAACCCTACCTTAAAAATATCAAATGTATCTTAATCCATAAGCACAAACCCTCTTTTGCAAATTCAATCCAACTCTTTTTCAAATTTTCAAAACAAATCTATTTTTTTCAACTAATATCTTTTTCAAATTTCCACATTATCTTTTTCAAAATCTAGATTTATCTTTTTCAAAAATTTTTCATATCTTTTCAATTTTAAACTATATCCTCTCTTATCATATCTTCTATCTTATCTTTTCCAAATCAATCTTTTTATCATATCTTTTCAAAATTTTCGAACCCACCCCCCTCCCTTTATATATGGGTTCGGCCTCCACCCTCCTCCATCAACAATTGCACCTAGCTCTCCCTCTATCCCTCTCCTTTCTTTTCTTTTGCTTGAGAACAAGAAAACCTCTAAGTTTGGTGTGTTTATCCGTGATCACTAAGAGCATGGCTCCTAAGGGAAAACAACACACTTCAAGAGGCAAGAAAGAGAGCGTTCCAAAACCACTTTGGAATCAAGGGAAGTTCTTATCTAAAGAACATGCAGACCATTATTGCAAAATAATGGGTCTAAGATCAGTGATCCCGGAAGTTAGATTCGATCTGAAAGAAGATGAATACCCGGAGATCCAAGAGCAAATTCGAATCAGGAACTGGGAAGTCCTAGCTAATCCTGAAACGAAAGTGGGGAGGAATATGGTCCAGGAGTTCTATGCTAATATGTGGCAAACAGACAAGCAGAAACTATCTGGGACTGCTTTCTATGACTATCGGACCGTGGTCAGAGGAAAGATTGTTCATACCCACCCTGACAGGATCAGGGAGATCTTAAAGCTACCTCAGCTGAAAGATGATCCAGACTCCTTCAACAGAAGAATGATGAGAACAGACAAGGGCCTGGACAAGATTCTAGAGGATATATGTATTCCTGGAGCCAGGTGGACCACCAACACAAAGGGTGTCCCGAATCAACTCAAAAGAGAAGATCTCACACCAGTCGCCAGAGGATGGCTGGACTTCATTGGGCATTCTCTGTTGCCCACTAGCAACCATTCTGAAGTCACTGTCAAAAGAGCAGTGATGATCCATTGCATCATGATGGAAAAAGAAGTGGAAGTTCATCAGCTGATCTCAGCTGAACTCTACAAAATTGCTAACAAAAATTCTAAAGAGGCCAGGTTGGCTTATCCAAGCGTGATTTCTCTGCTCTGCAAGGACGCTGGAGTAAGGATGGGAATAACTAAGTATATCTCAGTTGAGAAACCAATCACCAAAGCATCAATGGAAAAACAAGCACAGGACGATCCTATCAAGAAGAAAACAAAAGAATTTCTCCCAGAAATCCCTCAATCTGAATACTGGGAGTATCTTGAGACGTCTGTTACCAAGATACGGGAGGCTATGGAACAAATAATAAAAGAACAGAAGGAACACAGTCAAATTCTTACCTATTTGTTTAAAGAACAAGAGGAGCAAGGGTGTGACTTAAGGGAATTGAAGCGCCAGAAGTTATCTCTTGAAGGACCAAGCACCCCACAGATCAGAGGAACATCCACTTCCCAGAATAAAGGTTGTTAAATTCCAATTTCTGTTTTAACTCTGTGATAGTGTCATTATAGAAGTTCACCTTAGGAGTCATATAGTAGTAATTAGTATCTATTTTGATTTTATCTCCAATTAAGCCATAGTTTATTTTTCTCATCATCACTAAACATGAATAAAATAGTAGATCTTTTGAATAAGAGGCAATAAAATTTCGAGTTTTTAATAAGAGAAATTCTAATTAGTTACATGTGGTGGCAATACTTTCTGTCTTCTGAATGAATGCTTGAACAGTGCATATGTCTTTTGAATTTGTTGTTTAAGACTGTTAAATATGTTGGCTCTTGAAACAATGATGAACATGAGACATGTTATTGATAATCTGAAAAATCATAAAAATAATTCTTGAAGCAAGAAAAAGTAGCCAAAAAAAAAAGCCAATAGCCCTTAAAACCAAAAGGCAAGGGTAATAAAAAGGATCCCAAGGCTTTGAGCATCAGTGGATAGGAGGGCCTAAGGGAATAAAATCCTGGCCTAAGCGGCTAAACCGAGCTGTCCCTAACCATGTGCTTGTGGCGTGAAGGTGTCAAGTGAAAACTTGAGATTGAGCGGTTAAAGTCAAGGTCCAAAGCAGAAAGAAGAGTGTGCTTAAGAACTCTGGACACCTCTAATTGGGGACTTTAGCAAAGTTGAGTCACAATCTAAAAGGTTCACCCAATTATGTGTCTGTGGCATTTATGTATCCGGTGGTAATACTGGAAAACAAAGTGCTTAGGGCCACGGCCAAGGCTCATGAAATAGCTGTGTTCAAGAATCATCATACTGAAATAGGAGAATCAATAACACTATCTGAATTCTAAGTTCCTATAGATGCCAATCACTCTGAGCTTCAATGGATAAAGTGAGATGCCAAAACTGTTCGGAAGCAAAAAGCTACTAGTCCCGCTCATCTAATTAGAATCTGAGCTTCACTCAAAAACTCTGAGATATTATTGCTTCTGAACCTATTAGTCTTCTATTTTATTTGTCTAGTTGCTTGAGGACAAGCAACAGTTTAAGTTTGGTGTTGTGATGAGCAGATATTTTATACGCTTTTTGGGGTTAATTTCATATAGTTTTTAGTATATTCTAGTTAGTTTTTAGTTTATTTCCATTAGTTTTTAGGAAAAATTCATATTTCTGGACTTTACTATGAGTTGTGTGTTTTTTTGTAATTTCAGGTATCTTTCCGGCTGAAATTGAGGGAGCTGATCAAAAATCTGATTCAGGTTGAAAAAGGACTGCTGATGCTGTTGGATTCTGACCTCCCTGCACTCAAAGCGGATTTTCTGGAGCTACAGAACTCGAAATGGCGCGCTTCCAATTGCGTTGGAAAGTAGACATCCAGGGCTTTCCAGAAATATATAATAGTCCATACTTTGCTCAAGGATAGACTATATAAACTGGCGTTCAACGCCAGTTCTCTGCCCAATTCTGGCATCCAGCGCCAGAAAAGGATTAAAAGTTGGAGTTCAACGCCAGAAATGGATCCAAACCTGGCGTTGAATGCCCAAAACAGCCTTATGCACGTGAATTGTTTAAGTCTCAGCCCCAGCACACACCAAGTGGGCCCCAGAAGTAGATCTCTGTACCATCTATCATAGCCTACTCACTTTTTGTAAACCTAGGCTACTAGTTTAGTATTTAAACAACTTTTAGAAACTTATTTTGTATCTCATGACATTTTAGATCTGAACTTTGTACTCTTTGACGGCATGAGTCTCTAAACTCCATTGTTGGGGGTGAGGAGCTCTGCTGTGTCTCAATGAATTAATGCAAGTATTTCTGTTTTCTATTCAAACATGCGTGTTCCTATCTAAGATATCCATTCGCGCCTAACTATGGAGAAGGTGATGATCAGTGACACTCATCACCTTCCTCAATCCATGAACGTGTGTCTGACAATCACCTCCGTTCTACATCAGATTGAATGAATATCTCTTAGATTCCTTGATCAGAATCTCCGTGGTATAAGCTAGATTGATGGCGGCATTCATGAGAATTCGGAAAGTCTAAACCTTGTCTGTGGTATTCTGAGTTGGATTTTGGGATTGGATGACTGTGACGCACTTCAAACTCACGAGTGCTGGGCATAGTGACAGACGCAAAAGGATAGTAAATCCTATTCCCGTACGACTGAGTACCTGCAGATGATTAGCCGTGTGGTGACAGCGCACTTGGACCCTTTTCACTGGAAGGATGGATGGTAGCCATTGACAACGGTGACCCACCAACACACAGCTTGCCATAGAAGGACGTGCGTGCATGAATTAGAGGACAGAGGAAAACAGAGATTCAGAAGACAAAGCATCTCCAAAACTCCAACATATTCTCCATTACTGCATAACAAGTAACCTTTATCCCATGCTCTCTTGTTCATTCGCAATTCAACTGATAAATATAATTGACTTCCTGACTAAGAATTGCAAGATAACCATAGATTGCTTCAAACCAATAATCTCCGTGGGATTCGACCCTTACTAACGTAAGGTATTACTTGGACGACCCAGTGCACTTGCTGGTTAGTGGTACGAGTTGTGAAAAGTGTGATTCATAATTCGTGCACCAGCTGGTCACGAGATAAAAAGAAAAAAAGTTTCTAGAAGTGATTTTAAAGGTCAGCAAGTATTATCAAGCAAAAAGGGGGCTAAGATTCAACCCCCCCTTCTCTTAGCCACTGATAACCATCAATTGGTATCAGAGCTTGGTCTCAAAGAGATCAAGCTTTGCAGCTTGGAGTAAAGATCCAAATGGCAGAAAATAGTGGCTCAAATCTGGTGTCCTACAATCTGACCGAAGGACAATCAAGCAACTGTCCTCCTCTTTTCAATGGGAAAAATTATACCTATTGGAAGGAAAGAATGAAGATCTTTGTGCAAGCAGTGGACTACAGACTCTAGAAGATCATCCTTGAAGGTCCTCAATATCCAACCGTCACAAGTGCCGAAGGAGTTGTCACTCCTAAACCAGAAGCAAGCTGGACGGAAGAAGATAGAAAAAAGGTGGAGCTCAACGCCAAGGCTATCAATTTGCTCAACTGTGCTATCATCTTTGAGGAATACCGGTGGGTATCATGTTGCACAACAGCAAAGGAAATCTGGGATAAACTCCTAGTTACCAATGAAGGAACAACCATTGTGAAAAAGACCAGGATAGATATGTTAAACAGAGAATACGAAATGTTTGCAATGAAGGAAGGAGAATCCATTGATGAGCTGTTTGAGCGCTTCATTACCATTATTGTTGGCTTGGATGCTTTGGGAATTAAGTATCCTGAATCTGTGCTAGTGAGAAGAGTGTTGAGATGTCTCACAAAAGAGTGGGAAACAAAAGGTTTAATTATTTCTGAGAGTAGTGGTCTTGACTCCATGACTTATGATGATTTGAGAGGAAATTTACTTGCTTTTGAAAACGCCTATTTGAAAAAAGATTCAAAAAAGAAAGGAATAGCTTTCTCCTCTGTTACTAACCCTCTGGATGATGAATCCAGTAATAACTCATCTGAAAATGAATTTGTGTTGTTTGTAAAAAAATTCAGGAAAATGGTAAAGCTCAAGGAGAGAGGCAAAGGAGGCAGCTCAAGAAAACAGAAGAGAGATTTCAGCAAGGTGACTTGCTACAACTGTAAAGAAACAGGGCATTTCAAATCTGAATGCCCTAAGTTAAAAAAAGAAGAAAAACCAAAGAAAGGAAAGAAGAAGGGACTGATGGCATCATGGGAAGATCTTGAAAATGACTTTGAAGATGATGAAGAATCTGAAACAAAGTCTCAACCATGCCTTATGGCTGACCTTGTTGAGCAGGTAATCGTTCCCAACCCTGACACTGAATCTCTTCATCTTATGATAGATCATCTTTCTGAAAAAATAAGATGCTTTTTGCTGGATAATCAAGAACTTGAACAACAAATTATCATCCTTAAAGCAAAAAATGGATTTTTAAAAGAAAAGCTAAGGGAAGCCGAAACTGCTTGTGATCTTGTTGAAGAAAATAAGCAGTTAAAAGCCCAACTTAGGAGTTGTGAAAGTGACCACTCGGTTGTTGCATATGTTGATTGTTTTAGAAGGAATGAAGAATTGCTTAAAGAGGTCAAAAGGCTTAAAGATGACTTAGCCAAGTTCACACAAAGTTCTGAAAATCTGAATCAAATCTTGGCTAGCCAAAAACCTCTTTATGATAAAGCTGGCTTGGGGTATTATAAATCTGCTGAAAAATCTCATTTTGAAAATATTGCTTCATCTTCCAATGATACAAGATTTCAAAACCCAAGAAGCTTTAACAAATCAGCAACTCCAAGATTTTGTAGACTATGTAACCGAAATGGACACTTTCCCATACAATGTTTTTTTGGTGAAAGGATGATAGGTGATAAAGTTTACAAGGTTGTTTTTTATTATAATGGCTTAGGACATAAGAGATGGTTTAACGTGAAAGGATCCAAGAAAATTTGGATACCTAAGGTCACTTGAGCTTGTTTTATAGGTGTGCCTAGCATCCAAACAGAAGGAGAATATGTGGTATATGGACAGCGGATGCTCTAGGCATATGACCGGAAAGACAACCTTCTTCATAAAGCTTGATGAATATGATGGAGGACTTGTCACTTTTGGTGATGATGCAAAAGGAAAAATAGTGGCTGTTGAGAAAGTTGGTAAAAAATTTTCATCTTGTATAAATGATGTCCTTCTTGTACATGGTTTAAAACATAATTTACTTAGTGTTAGTCAATTGTGTGATTTAGGCTTTGAAGTTATTTTTAAGAAGTTTGTATGTTTAGTTGTGTGTGAAAAAACTGGGGATATTTTATTTGAAGCTAAAAGGTACAATAATGTGTATGGATTGACTCTTGAGGACTTGAAAGAACAAAATGTAACATGTTTTACCTCTTTTGAATCTGAAAAATGGCTATGGCATAGAAAGTTGGGTCATGCTAGCATGTACCAAATTTCTAAGCTAGTTAAGAAAAATCTGGTTAGAGGAATTCCAAACATCAAATTTGATAAGGATCTTACTTGTGATGCTTGCCAATTGGGCAAACAAGTGAAATCCTCTTTTAAACCTAAAGATGGAATCTCAACCAAAAGGCCATTAGAGATGTTACACATTGATCTTTTTGGTCCAACAAGAACTCAAAGTTTAGGAGGTAAACACTATGGTCTTGTGGTGGTAGATGATTACTCTAGATTTGGTTGGGTACTTTTCCTTGCTCATAAAAATGATGCTTTTCATGCCTTCTCAACTCTTTGCAAGAAAATTCAAAATGAAAAGGATTTAAAAATTGCCCATTTGAGAAGTGATCACGGAAGAGAATTTAAAAACCAAGATTTTGAAAAATTCTGTGATGACTTAGGAATTTCTCATAACTTTTCATGCCCTAGAACCCCCCAACAAAATGGGGTGGTTGAGAGAAGGAATAGAAGCATTCAAGAGATGGCTAGGGCCATGCTTTGTGAGAATAAAATTCCTAAATTTTTATGGGCTGAAGCTGTGAATACAGCTTGTTACATTTTGAATAGGACAATCATTAGAAAAGGGTTGAAGAAAACCCCATATGAGCTATGGAAAGGAACCCCTCTAAATTTTAAGTACTTTCATGTTTTTGGATGCAAATGCTTTGTACTTAACAATAAAAAAAAACCTTGGCAAATTTGATTCAAAATCCTATGAAGGAATGTTTGTTGGACCTTCCACCACAAGCAAGGCATATAGAGTTTATCTCAAAGAGCATAGAACCATAGAGGAATCCATACATGTTACTTTTTGTGATTCTAATTTAATTCACAGTGCTGTGATAGATAATGATTCAGATGGTGAAGAAGCTGGAACTAGTAAAGAAAATCCCAAATCTGCTCAAAATGAAGAATCTGCCAGTCCAGTTTTGTCTCGTCAGATTGAAGGAGACATTTCCATTTTATCTCCTGAGCAGACACAAGAAACTGAAACAATGAGACCACCAGAAACTCATCAAAGCCCTACACCATTCCGGAAGCCTAGAGAATGGAAGTCTATGAGGGGTTATCCTCATGACTTTATAATTGGTGATCCCTCTCAAGGAGTAACAACAAGATCCTCTACCAAAAGGCAATCCGAACCAAGCAAATTTTCCCTCTTGTCACAAATGGAGCCTAACAATGTCAAACAAGCTCTTGAAGATCCATCATGGGTCAAAGCCATGCAAGAAGAGCTTGCTCAATTCGACAAGAATGAGGTTTGGACACTAGTACCCCATCCGGATGGTAAGAAAGTTACGGGTACTAAGTGGGTGTTTAAAAATAAACTTGGTGAGGATGGACAAGTTGTTCGTAACAAGGCTTGATTAGTGGCCCAATGTTACGATCAAGAAGAGGGTATAGATTTCGATGAGTCTTTTGCTCCGGTAGCTAGAATGGAAGCAATTAGATTGCTTCTTGCCTATGCTGCCCATAAAGGTTTCAAAATGTTTCAAATGGATGTTAAATGTGCTTTCCTTAATGGCTTTATTGATAGAGAAGTGTATGTGGCACAACCCCCCGGTTTTGAAGATAAAGAGTTTCCAAATCATGTTTTCAAACTATCTAAGGCTCTTTATGGTCTTAGACAAGCTCCAAGAGCTTGGTATGAAAGGCTTAGTGCATTCTTGTTGGAAAATCAATTTCAAAGGGGTACCATCAACACTACTTTATTTATTAAAGCATCTAATGATGATATACTCCTAGTTCAAGTTTATGTTGATGACATTGTGTTTGGATCGGCCAATGAGTCCTTGTGTGAAGAGCTTGGAAAACTCATGACTAGTGAGTTTGAGATGAGTTTAATGGGAGAGATTACCTTCTTTCTTGGCCTCCAAATTAAACAAACTCATAGTGGTACTTTTATTCACCAAAGAAAGTATGCAAAAGAACTTATCAAAAATTTTGGCCTAGAAAATTCCAAACCAATGAGTACACCAATGCATCCTAACACAAAACTTGAAAAGGATGATGATGGCCAAGATGTGGATGAAACAAAGTATAGAGAAATGATAGGTTCACTTATGTACCTTACCTCCTCTAGACCCGATATTGTTCAAAGTGTGGGTGTATGCTCAAAGTTTCAATCTCACCCAAAAGAATCCCATCTTTCTGCCGTTAAGCGCATCATTAGATACATTAAGGGGACTTGTGATTATGGATTGTGGTATCCTAAATCTGATGACTTTTGTGCAGTAGGGTTTTGTGATGCAGATTATGCGGGAGATAGAGTGGATAGACGGAGCACATCCGGCATGTGTTGCTTCCTTGGAAGCTCACTCAACATGTGGTCAAGCAAAAAGCAAGCCACAGTGGCTCTATCCACGGCTGAAGCTGAATATATTCCTGCATCTGCATGTTGTTCACAATTAATTTGGTTAAAAATACAGTTGGAAGATTACAAATTAAAGATCAATAGTATACCCTTATTTTGTGACAATATGAGTGCCATTAACATCTCAAAAAATCCTGTTTTGCACTCAAGAACCAAGCACATTGAGATAAAATATCATTTCATTAGAGAACATGTGAAAAATGGTACTATTGATATTCAATTTGTAAAATCTGAAGACCAACTTGCTGATATTTTTACAAAACCCCTCTGTGAAGATAGATTCTGCTCTTTGAGAAAAAGTTTGGAAATGTTTGATTTAAGTTCTATTAATAACTTGTGAAATACTGATTCTGTTCAGTTTTGTCTCGTAGGAATGGACGAGATAAAAATAAAAGTGTTGGAAGGGCTTTGAACAAGGGGGAGGCAGCGTAGAATTTAATTTTCATGGGCCCCACCAAATTTTCATGACCCCACTCTGACCGTTTTGTTAGTTCCTCATTTTTTGAAAAATCACAATCCGTTGTTGTCTCATCAAATCTCATTGGAAGGAGATAATGTCAAATCAAATCTTTTCTTTCAATTAATCCCTTGATTCAAGGAAACCACCTTTTTCTCTTTCAGTTTAATTCAAACAAATGGAAACCCCCTTTGGTCAATAACCACGCCCTCTTGATGGTCATTAACTTCCTCCACTATCTCTTTCTAATCAGCATTTAATGCCTCTCTAACCTCCCTCCACTCACCTCACCCTTCGGCCTTCTCTTCAACCTCTATTTCCATCCACTTTCACTACCATGAAAAAGAAAACTGCTCCTAGGAAAAGCGAACGCATTCTCTTTTCTCAAAAACCGTCCACTCCATAATCTCACACTCATATCCATATTCACTCTACATCATCATCCTCTCCATCACCTCCCTCAAAGAAAACCAACACCATGAGAAGGAAGGTCATTGCCATGAAAACTTCTTCAAGGAAGAAGAAAGAAAGAGTTCCCGTGGAAGAAGAAGAAGAGTCTCACACATCACCCATTCTGTCTCCACCACCATCTCCACAGAAGAAAGCCACACCCGGGAAGAGTAGCCAGAAATCAAAAGAATTTGCTCTGCACAACACCAAAGAACCTGCAAACCTGGAATCTCTGGACTTCAAGAACAAATTCAACAAGACACACTCTCACTATGACCCTGCCCGATTCAATTCCTGCGCTTCATATGAGTTCCATAAAGAAGTCCTGGAAAAGCGTCATCTCTGTGCAACCTACCTTGTCAACCTGGACTCACTCACCAGCAAGGGGATAAATGTGTCTTCCCTATTTGAACTGCTTCAATGGACTCCTCTGCTTCACATCCAAAAGCCAGTTTACCCAGGTTTAGTTCGAGAGTACTACGCCAACATGAGACTTATAGATGGAACCATACATTCATATGTAAAGAGATTTCACATCACTCTTGATACCGCCACCATTGGAACGGCCTTGGGCTATGATAAACTACTATTTTATGGTTTATCTTGTACTCAATTGAGTGGATTTCATCAACTCTTTATCCACTTATTCATATTATTTGCATGGTTTTACATTTGCCTTCCTAATTATGTGCTTTGATTGAAAACATGCTTCTTTGATTTTATATTTGCTTATTATTAATCCTCTCTTATTACCATTAGATGCCTTGATATGTGTGTTAAGTGTTTTCAGATATTATAAGGCAGGAATGGCTTGGAGGATGGGAAGAAAGCATGCAAAAGTGGAAGGAATGCAAGAAGTTGGAGAAATTGCTAAGCTGTCCAGCTTGACCTCTCTTCACTCAAACGGCTATAACTTTAGCTACAGAGGTCCAAACGACACGGTTCCAGTTGCGTTGGAAAGGTAACGTCCGGGACTTCGATTTGATATATAATATGATATAGTTTCTCTGACGCTAGGCGACGCGACTGCGCGATCCATGCGGCCGCGTCGCAGTGACGGAAATCCAGCATAGCAAAATTCGAAACCAGCGAATTCTGGACTGTTTCTGACCCAGTTTGTAGCCCAGAAAATACAAATTAGAGGCTATAAAGTGGGGGACTGCATCCATTCAAAAGGGCTCTCATATTCACAATTTTTGGAGTAGATGTAGTTTTTAGAGAGAGAGGTTCTCTCCTCTCTCTTAGGATTAGGATTTAGGATTTCTCTTAGTTTTAGGAGTGCCTCTAAATCTCAGGTTCAATGTTCCTTTAATTTATGTTTCTCTTTTATTTTGATACTTTTATTTGCATTTGATTTATGTTGCCCAATTGGCTTATGAACTTTTCATGATTAAGATTTGAATGTTCTATTTATTATAATTCGAGGTATTTCAGATTCAAGATTTCTTTCTTTTATTTATGTTACTGTTGCTTCCCATCTGAAGGCATTTTTATTCCAGCAAATTTACTTTTCCTCTTTTGGTCTTGGTTAAGAATCAGTAACTCAGGAGTTATCCAACTCAATAGCATAATTGTTATCTTGCCAATTGGCTTGAACTTCAATAATCCCAATCTTTTCTTAGGAAATAAATAGGATTCGAAGATCAAACCAATTTGTCCCTTGATCTTCCTTTGCTTTAGTAAAGGTTAACTAAGTGAAATTAAGATTCAATTTTTATTACTATTGATAAGGATAATTAATTTGGAATTCCAATTTCTCATACCTTGCCAAGAGATTTTATTATTATTATTATTTTATTTTACTTGTCATATAACATATTCTCTCCTTACTTCCAAAACCCCAATTTACAATCCCCATAACCAATAATAAGAACATACCTCCCTGCAATTCCTTGAGAAGACGACCCGAGGTTTGAATACTCGGTTATCAATTTCAAAGGGGTTTGTTACTTGTGACAACCAAAACGTTTGTACGAAGGGATTTTTGTCGGTTTAGAGACTATATCTACAACGCGACTGTTTTTATGACATTCTTTACTGGCAAAAATCCTAACATCAAAATGGCGCCGTTGCCGGAGAATTGCAAACGTGTGCCTTATTATTGGTTATTGTAAATAATTTTTGCTTTTTGTTTGTTTATTTATTTTTGTTTTTGTTTTTATTTTTGTTTTTCTCATAAATTAAAAGGTTATTGGTTTTTATTTAGTTATTACAAAATTTTTTCAAAAATTTGTTCTTAGTGTTCATCTTGATCTTCAAGTTGTTCTTCGCGTTCATCTTGACCTTCAAGCTGTTCTTAGTTGTTTTCTTCGTTTTGATCTAAAAATTTAAAATTTGGTGTCATTTTATTGTTTTTCTCTTTCCTCATTAAATTCAAAAATTTTTTTAATTAATTTTTTTTTTCGAAAAAAAAAATTCAGATTTTTATTTTTAAAATTTTTATCTTATCTTATCTTATTTTAGAAATCAAATTTCAAAATTCAAATTTAAAAAAATTTTTAAAAATTTAAATTTAAAAATTTTCAAATTTCAAATTTCATATTTCAAAATTTCAAATTTCAAAATTTTAAAATTTAATTTTCAAATTCAAAATTTAAATAACCTTTTAATTCAAATTTATTTTTATTTTCATTTTTAATTTTTATTTTGCTACTATGAACTCTCACCCCTTTGGCTATGAGTCTGGTTACAATTATGTTGCAGGAAGAAGAAATTACAATGAGAATAGGCATCAAGGTTGGAACAATCAAAGATGGGAGGAGCCACAAGGACTTGATCAACCCTCATGGCAACAACCACCTCCAATGGACTATCAACAACCACCATCATATGCCTATGAACCTCCTCAACACAACTTGGGACCACCATACTCACAAGCCCTTTTCCACCATTCACCTCCATATGACCCTAACCCTCAACCACCATACCAACCTCCTTATGAGCCATATGAACCATATATAGAACCACCCCAATTCCAACCCAATTACTCACAAGAACCACCACTTCAATATTCACCATCTCCATATCCATCAATCCAAGAGCACTATGATCCTATTTATGAAAGCCGAGTGCATCAAGAGGCAAAGGATCGTCTCAAGGAAACAGTGGATCGATGTCAGGCAACCATTCATCAATTGGGGCAACTCCTAATGAATCAATTAGCTTCCCGACGTTCGGACACTCAAGGAACCCCCATGGCTTCATGTGGACAATCTAATGAAGAACGTAGTATGAAGGAGATACTAGAAACTCCAGTGAACAGTACGGAGCATGAATTTGTACTGGAACAAGTAGAGGAAGCCGGAATTATTGAAGAAGAAGAAGTGGTTGAAGACTTAGGAGATGCAGAACTTCCATGGGAAAGTCAAGACATAGAGCCTCCTTCCGAGACGGTTGAAATTGATGCTGAGGAGGGTGTACAACCTCCAAAGCATATCATAGTTGAAGACTTGGAAGAGGTTGATCAAGAGATGGAAATTCAAGAAGAAGAAGCACAACCTCCCATGCACTTGGAAAGCAATGAAGAGGAGATTGAATTGAAAGAGAGCTACCAAAAGGAAGAGGTTGAAATTGAAGAAGCTTTCAAAGAAGTGGTAGTTATCAGAAAAGAGCACAAGAGAGTGGAGCTTGCAATTTCATTAAAAATACCTCCCCCTAAGTTGCAATCATCCTTCACAACATTCAAGTGGGTAAAATTCATATCCCATAGCTTTCTAATCCCACTTGAATATGGGCTACTGGAGACGGATGGTCAACTTAGAGCTCTTTGTGGCATTAAGAGTAAGAGGAAGATGGCCAGTGGTAAGAATTGTCCTGCAAGGTTCATTATGGTTGGAAGCTTTAAGTTTAAACGCAAAGGTTGGTGTGGAGCTCAATTGAATGGGTCTAGGAAGCTGTTTGGTAGTTGCAGTGAGAATTCAAATTACTTATCACCCGGCTGGAAAAATACAGATCCCGACAAAAATGGGTGTAAAAGCAAGGTTTGGGATCCTGGAATCTGTTCTAACATCCAACACCCTGGGAACCTAAGAATCTTTTTGAAGCTGCTCAAGGGTTTCACATGCCTAGTTTGGTACCCCGGAGGTTACTGGAATCACAAACACTGGTGGAGATTCCTGGATGAGTTCAAGCATAAGCCACCATAACAGGAAGCTCATCAAATGTCCAACTTAAGGACTTTAACTAAAAGTGCTAGGTGGGAGACAACCCACCATGGTATGATCGTCCTTTTTCATTTTTATTTAGTTTTATTTGTTTTTGAATTTTATTTTATTTTTTTTATATTGAACCTGGAGTTTTGCATCACATTCATATTAACACTACATTATGCATTTTTTAGATTACAAAAAAAAAAAAGTGCCACGCGACGCGACTGCATCAGCGACGCATCCGCGTCGCAAGGAGAGAAGAGAAAATAAAAACAAACAGAGAGTCACGCTGGAGCGAGGCTGGAGGCGTGCCAATGGCACAAATCACCCCACGCGACCGCGTCACCTGGGAATAATGGCCTCTCACGCGACCGCGTCACCCACGCGGCCGCGTGACCTGAAAATAGACGTCAACCGGGTGCATGGCCGAAAGTTGAGCTGGAGTTGGGCTGGAATCGTGCTGGAAGCCCAAGCCTCACCACGCGAACGCGTTCCCCATGCATCCGCGTCACCTGACCTTCTTGCGCACCATGCGACCGCGTCACTCACGCGTCCGCGTCACAAGCGGCGCACAGATTATCCAGATCAGCCAAATTTCTTATCTTTTCTTCTCTAATCCTTATTTTTCTTATCTTTTCTTATTTCTTTCTTCTTCCTTTCTTATCTTCTTTCCCTTCTCATCTCTCTTATTTTTCTTTTTATTTTATTTTAGTTTATTTACATACTTTCATTCATTGCATTATTTTTATTGGTGTTAGAAATTTATTTGGGTCATTATTTCTATATTTTACTTGTGGATTATTAGAGGAATCATTTGACAATTATATATATTTATTTTTAAAGGGTTAATTGCATGTTCAATTTATTATTTTCATTAGAGTATTTAACATGCATGCTATATGTTTGTGAAAACGCCCGTATGGCATTGTGCACTGCTTTTCAGTATCTTTTATCCTACTACTCTGAATGCTTGCTTTTCATAAACTCCCTTTACTGTTGTATTAATTAAAATTAATTGTCAATACAAACGTGATGGTTAGTTACGAGTAATGCTTGATCTATGCTACTCATGCCCTTTGCCGACATGCTAATAAACACCTTGCATTCACTTGTCCTTATATGCACTAGCTATTTTCCATTGATGGCTTTTCACATGTACTCGCGAGCATGTGTTAATGTCAGTTATATCTTAATGTGCATCCATCACCACCTTTTCCGTTCTCTTCCTTGCTATATATATCTCTTTGAATTTAATTTACTTTCTCTTCCCTTTTTCAGGATGGCCACCAAGAAAGGAAAAGAGAAAGCCATTCCCAAGTCAACAGCAAGGAAAGGAACAAAAAGAGCCCCAGCTGAGGAACCACAACCCCCATCCACTTGCACATCTTAGCATGCACCGAGGACGGTGCAATCTTTAAGTGTAGGGAGGTCGATACCGATCTCCATGGATTAGTTATTTCCTATTTTAACACCAATGTTAATTTGTTCATTGTTGCATCTGCATATTTGATTGCATGTTTATTTGATTTTGTGCATTTAGTTACTACTTGGTTAAAGTAATAAAATTCTTTTTAGGACCCTATTTTTGAAAAATTTCACTAATTTAAATTGAAAAAAATTTTTTTTTTGTTAAACTTGTTTGGAAGTTGTATTTGGAACATGTTTTTTTTTTTTTTGAGCTAAAGAACACACAACCTGTGAGATTTGAGCTTATTTATATGGTTACATTATTTAACCATAAATATTTTATTCCTGTGTGTTCCCTTCTCTATGATTGTAATCTTTACTTTGTTCTATTCTATATGTCCAATATTTAGTGTATTTACATGCTTGCATATGGTTAAGGCCATTGTTTAATTTTAGCTCACTTATCCCAAAATTAGCCTACCTTTTATATCACCCTTGTTAGCCCCCTTGAGCTTTTAAATCCCTTCTGTTTTATAACCACATTACTAGCCTTAAGCAGAAAAACAAAATAAGAATCCCAAGTTGAATCCTTGGTTAGCTTAAGATAGATATTGTGTAAAAATTTAAGTGTAGAAAATTTTATGGGAACATGGGATGATATGAAAAAGTAGGGAATTAAATTGAATAAGTCATTTGAAAATTTGGGAAGCATGCTCATGTGAAATCAAAATAATTAAATTACCATGTGCATTGAAGAAAAATATATTAAGTAATTAAATAAGAGAATACAAAAAAAAAAAGAAGAAGAAGAGAAAAATAAAAAAATATATATATTACCCTAAATGCAAAATAAAAAGAATCAATGCACATGGGACAAAATTCAAAAATAAGTTTGATACATTAGCATGTAATACAAGTGGGAAAAATTTGGGGTAGTTAGGTAAAGTATTTTTAAATTATATAAAGTATGTATATGTTAGGTGAGATCTTAGACTAATCAAGGATTCACTTTGTTAGCTCACTTAGCCTTATATATATATACCCTCACCCTTACCTTAGCCCCATTACAACCTTGAAAAGACCTCATGATGTTTGCATTGGTACATTAAATTTTTATTGATTGGTTAGATGAAGAACAAGGTTTAGAAAGCATGACTAGAGAAGAGTAGAGTGAATTACCCTATACACTTGAGAGATTAGAGTGATATACACTTCCAGTGAGGGTTCAACGCTTAAATTCTATGTTCCCTGCTTTCATGAGCTGTCTTCTTACAAGTTCACTTGCTTTTTATTGTATGATTTGAATTAGTGGAAATTGGTTTGTATTTGTCTTGGAGAACTTATTTACTCTTAACCAAGTAAGTAAAAGCATTTAGCATGTAGTTGCATTCATAGGCTGCATTTCATACCATTCCTCTTCATCTTTATAGCTTCTCTTGAGCTTAGCATGAGGACATGCTAGTGTTTAAGTGTGGGGAGGTTGATAAACCACTATTTTATGGTTTATCTTGTACTCAATTGAGTGGATTTCATCAACTCTTTACCCATTTATTCATATTATTTGCATGGTTTTACATTTGCCTTCCTAATTATGTGCTTTGATTGAAAATATGCTTCTTTGATCTTATATTTGCTTATTATTAATCCTCTCTTATTACCATTAGATGCCTTGATATGTGTGTTAAGTGTTTTCAGATATTATAAGGCAGGAATGGCTTGGAGGATGGGAAGAAAGCATGCAAAAGTGGAAGGAATGCAAGAAGTTGGAGAAATTGCTAAGCTGTCCAGCTTGACCTCTCTGCACTCAAACGACTATAACTTTAGCTACAGAGGTCCAAACGACGCGGTTCTAGTTGCGTTGGAAAGCTAACGTCCGGGGCTTCGATTTGATATATAATATGATATAGTTTCTCTGACGCTAGGTGACGCGACCGCGTGATCCATGCGGCCGCGTCGCAGTGACGGAAATGCAGCGTGGCAAAATTCGAAACCAGCGAATTCTGGACTGTTTCTGACCCAGTTTGTGGCCCAGAAAATACATATTAGAGGCTATAAAGTGGGGGACTGCATCCATTCAAAAGGGCCTCTCATATTCACAATTTTAGGAGTAGATGTAGTTTTTAGAGAGAGAGGTTCTCTCCTCTCTCTTAGGATTAGGATTTAGGATTTCTCTTAGTTTTAGGAGTGCCTCTAAATCCCAGGTTCAATGTTCCTTTAATTTATGTTTCTCTTTTATTTTGATACTTTTATTTGCATTTGATTTATGTTGCCCAATTGGCTTATGAACTTTTCATGATTAAGATTTGAATGTTCTATTTATTATAATTCGAGGTATTTCAGATTCAAGATTTCTTTCTTTTATTTATGTTACTGTTGCTTCCCATCTGAAGGCATTTTTATTCCAGCAAATTTACTTTTCCTCTTTTGGTCTTGGTTAAGGAATCAGTAACTCAGGAGTTATCCAACTCAATAACATAATTGTTATCTTGCCAATTGGCTTAAACTTCAATAATCCCAATCTTTTCTTAGGAAATAAATAGGATTCGAAGATCAAACCAATTTGTCCCTTGATCTTCCTTTGCTTTAGTAAAGGTTAACTAAGTAAAATTAAGATTCAATTTTTATTACTATTGATAAGGATAATTAATTTGGAATTCCAATTTCTCATACCTTGCCAAGAGATTTTATTATTATTATTATTTTATTTTACTTGTCATATAACATATTCCCTCCTTACTTCCAAAACCCCAATTTACAATCCCCATAACCAATAATAAGAACATACCTCCCTGCAATTCCTTGAGAAGACGACCCGAGGTTTGAATACTCGGTTATCAATTTCAAAGGGGTTTGTTACTTGTGACAACCAAAACGTTTGTACGAAGGAATTTTTGTCGGTTTAGAGACTATATCTACAACGCGACTGTTTTTATGACATTCTTTACTGGAAAAAATCCTAACGTCAGGCTACAAGGAAGAAGGGCCGCGAGCATACATGGCCAAAAGGTGGGACTCACAAGTTGGCGTCACCTATAAGGTTGTTCTTCAACACATCTGTAAGAATCTCTCTGGTTTGGATGGCACTGCTCCTACACACAAAGCTCTCGGACCAACCAACTCCTTGCTTCACAGGATTATCACACATATCTTGACTCCTCAAAGCGGCTCTCACAATAGAGTAACACTTTCTGATTCTCTAATCATCTTTGCACTTGTTACATCTACTCCAATTTCTTTTTGTTACCTTATGATCCGTCATATGTGGGATTCGGTAAAGAGCACCAAAAAGGTAAATCTGCCCTATGGTATGTTCTTAACCAGCATCTTTGAATTTTTTAAAATTGACCTTTCTGAATGAGGCTGTAGAGAACAAAGTGTCAATGATCAAAGGAGGCGGCGCTCTTAAAAAGGGAAAGAAATATGTGGCTTCTGATGATGATTTTGAAAGTCGACCAGAATCCTCCAAGGCAACCAAATCTATCAGAGACATCCTCACAGAATTTTCAAATATGTCAGAACTCATGGTACAATTTCATAAGTCGGCACGCAAACTAGCCTATGAAAATGAGTCGGCTTGGAAGAAATGCAAAGATAGGGTCGGTCTGATGCTGGAAAGCCTTGAGAATGAGTTGGGTAGTGAGGCAGAGGCTGAAGAATCTGAGTTTCATCTCTCTGATGATTAAACTTTTGTTTAGTGTTTGATATTGGCACACTTAGGCTCAATTTGATACTCTGTTTTGGCTTGTTACTGTTAGTACTATAACTCTGTGATACTCTGTGGACACTTTTGGAAATATTTTAGATATTATGCTTGCTATGTCATATTCTTTTTGCAGGTGTCCCTTGATGCCAAAAGGGGGAGAATAATTAAATTAAAACTGGAAAATAGGGGATGAAATTCTTTTGAGAATTCATGATCACCCTTGTTGAAATAATACACTTGATGCTTGTTAATGCATACTGATTGATTTATCCTATGATTGCTGTTGTTGCTTGATGATTATCTTGGTAAAATGTTTGGTTGATTATAATTGTGATACATGGCTGCCTGGTTGATAATATGCATGTGTGGAAGCAATTGATTTATCTTGATGAATATGCTTGCTACAATAGGAATAGGTATAATCTGAATCATCTTGGTAAACCTGCTTGCTGAATACTTTATTTTTGGCAGCATTAGGCATGAAAATAAATGTTGAAAATTGCTGTGATCATGCCATGATTAAAAATATTTTTACCATAAGAATGTTGCTCTGAATTTATTGGAAAATCTTTCAAAACAGCAATTTACTTTCAAAGATAATTTTTTTGGTTAATTTTGTTGTATGTTTGAGCAGAAAATCAAATTATTGATAACAAATGAGTTTTGATTATCATTTAGTTCTGCTCATAAATCAAGCCATTCGACATTACATGATGAATATGTTGAATAACATTATTGCATTAGGCTTGATAAAATTGTTACAGGTTGGAGCTTCCCTTGGTAAAATAGCACATATTAAGGGAGAGCCATGTGACAATTTGAAAGGGGAAGAAATATAAATCTTCAAAGGGAGTATTCTATACTCAAATCTTTAAATTTATTTCCATTTCAATATTTAATAATGTTTGTCATTAAGGGAGAGATTGATGAGTTTGGAAAACTCTAAATTAATATTTATGATGACTAAACATTATTAATTATATTAATTACAAAATTATTAATTCGATTTTCATTTAAACATATGTTAATTAATAATTTTGTAATGCAGGTTTTTCTTATTGGGCCGAACAGGAAAAGAATTATTGCTAGTCCAATATGCTTAAAACCATTCATCCTTGTTTAATGATTCCTATATCATGTGGCTGAAGCAATTTGTGATTATTTGGGCTAGAATTCAAATATCATCATAAGCCCAAATTAAAACTAACATTCAGCATTGATACAAAAACTCTTTTGATCCACATTGTTGAATTAATGGTAACATTACTTGGGCCAAAATTGAACTATTATTCTTACAAGCCCAAGTTAATAATTGTTGCTACATGACCCAATGCTTGATCCGAAACTTATTATGAAAGGAAGCAAAATTGCTTCATGCCTCCAACGGATCCCAATCCTTCTCTTGGGATGGATTTCAAAATTTAATTTGCTAGCATTGGAAAATATGAGAGAGAATGTCATTGATATGATTGATGGCATTAAGGCTACATTCTACTCAGGGAAGGAAAAGCAACTTCTATTCAACTAATTTGTTTAATTCATTTAATTGCTTCTCTTCCAATTGTTTCTTCTCTCTCATTCTTTCTTTCTTCTCTTTCGAACACTACCCAGCAAACCATGGAAGCTATTTTGAGCTACCGAAAAGAAGGAAAGGAACGCCAAAAGACCATCACAATGATGGCAAGAAAGAAGAAGAAGATTTGGTGAGGTAATCTCGAGCTCTTCATACCCAAAAAGAAAGAAGAAGATCTCGGCCAGCAAGGAGAAGATCTTGGAGAGGATGGCTTGTCTTTGATTCTGCTCAACTATCACAGGAGGTAGCTAGAGTGGCTACGTGATGGAAGAGGCAGAGATTGGAGCAGATGAAGCTATCATCATCATGAAGCATCAAGGGCCAGAAGTTCATCTTGGAGAGCAAGGAAGAGATGAAGGGCTCGGATTGATGAAGAGTGGTGACCAAGGAAGGACTAGAGGTAATTGCATGTTGGGTTTTGCATGAGTTATCTCTTTTCTCTCTCTGGCCGAACCGGTTATGACTTGAAGAAGAAGAAAATTGGCTTGGTTTGTTTGGTTTCAACTTTGGAGGCTTCTCCCTATAAGTATGGGTGAACAGTTAGGGTTGATTCAAGGAGTGAGTGTGCAAGGCACAGAGTTCTCATAGCAGCACAAGCTGACAGAATTTCTTCTCCTTCAATGTTTTATGTTTTGTATCTTTCTGTTTAATTTTGTCATGTCTTGAGTCTCATGGAAAAAGGCAAACAGTGAGGTTTGTATGAAAAAGCCATAGAGCGAAAAAAGGCAGAGAGTGCAAAATTAAAAGAAAAAGCCATAGATGTCCTTAGAGTTCCTTTGTTCATCTATGTTGTGTTTCATGATTCTGTGGGAATCCCCTTGTAAGTTGGGTTAGCACTTTATAGTCTGTAATAAAAAAGATTATAGTGAAATTCCATCATTATTGTGATGGAGACTGGATGTAGGTTGCCTTGCACTTCGCAGCTGAACCAGGATATATCTTGGTGTAATTCTCTCTTTCTTCTACTCCGTTTCTGTTTCTGCTGCTCAGGAGATAAAACTGAAAATATCTCGTACTGACTAACGAGACAAAAAGAAAAGTCTCGTGGCTGGGGACGAGACAAAAGAAAAAGTCTCGAGACTGGTCACGAGATAAAAAGACAAAAAATTTCCATAAGTGATTTTAAAGGTAAGCAAGTATTATCAAGCAAAAAGGGGGCTAAGATTCAACCCTCCTTTTCTTAGCCACTAATAACCATCACATTCTTTATAAAAATATCAAATCTACTCAAAAGAATTGTCAAAATTACATGATAAGGGAACTATGAGGAGTGACATTAAGTCAACAACGATGACTAACACATGCTTTATAAAAGTTACTCAATTTTTAACAATACTATGATGTTACATATATAAATTTATAGATATTTCAATCTAAATCATTATATGTCGCTATATATACAAGCAACTCTTGAAATTTATCATAAGTTATGACTCCTTATTTATTAGCTATTACTATGAAGACAATTAAATTATAATAAACGAAAAGTTTTAATTAATCGACATTATTTTTTCTATTGCTAAATCTTCATCTATCTTTAATCTTGTAATAATATATAATATTAATAGATTAATCATATTATTTCATTTAATGCTAGTAGCCAATTAATAGTGTATTTTAACACAAAAATATCAAACACAATTATTTAGTTTAAAGAGATGATAAATTTGACATTACTCAAAAAATCTTGGGTATATCAAAGCCTAAATAAATATTATATTATTATTATATATGCCACATATATCATATAATGTGTTCACTAGTTTGTAATTTATCTTTTAATTTTTATTGATATTCTCTGTTCTTAATTGCATACTTTTTTTATTTATATATTTAAAAAATACACTCAATTATTTATTTTTCATAATAAATAATATTTTTGAATTTAAGTAATTTATTAATTAATTTATATTTATTATATTATATATTTAATAATTTATTAAAAAATTAATATAATAAATATCATATCAATAAAAATTAATTTAAAAGATATTATATCAAACTTTTTTTAAGATAAATAAATTTCTCACTAATTTGATGTCAAAATAAGATCGTTTTATCTAAATGAATAAAAATAAATAAATTCTTAACAATTTAAATTTAGAGACATAAATTTTTAACCAATTTGATAATAACAACATAATATTTAATGTGCCATCTCATCACTCAAACATACTACTTAAGCAATTTTTGTACAAATTTACCCGTATTAGCGTTAAGGACAGGAATTGAATTGAACTCTTTTTTTGTTAGAAACTGCGTTGTCGTCTTTTTTTTGTTAGGTGCTTTTACTGCTTTATCCTCTAAAATAATAATTACACGTCGAATTGAGTATTCACTACTTTTTTTTTTTTTTTGGACAGTAGTATTCACTACTTTTTAAATCAACAATTAGTCAACAAAATAACAAATGAATAAAAATTTAGGAGTTGGAATACTCTTTTTTTTTTTGTAGTTTTGTTTTTGTCATAGTTTTTTTCTTAGTTGAAGTTACGCTTTGAACTAGCTGAGTAGCTCACTCGTCACTACGTCTTGGGCTCTTAATAGGGCTTGTTAATCATACTCACGGTTTATCCGTATTATAATATTGGACTGTCTAAGTAAAGATTGGACCATCCCTTCTTAATTTATTCCAGTCTTGCATAAAAAAAGGGGACTGACTTTTAAATTTTAACTAGAATAAAGCTCCTGTTTTGGTTCTGGGCTAATCTGACATCCTTCTAACCAATAAATATCTAATTCTCATATATAGCTCTCTAGTTAATCCCACTGATAGCAGTTTTACAAGGAAATTGATTCTGTCAATTGTTAAAAAAATTTGAAAAAAATTTAGAGTATAAAGTGTGATCTTTAATTTTTTATTGTTCTTTTTTCATATTTATTCTTAGTTTTATTTATAAAATTAATAGTGAGAGATCATATTTTATTCACTCGCGTTGATAACATCTTTGCTTAGAATCATTCATTTCAAAACCACAATCTGCCACCCTTGCCACCACAGAGCAATAACCAAAACACTCCATTTCTGCAAACCAACCAATCCATCAACTTCTCGCTCAAGACACCTGCATAATCAGTACATATACTCAAGCAAGGTACAACTTATCCTTACTACACGAGCCAACACAATATTTTTACATGGACAACTTTGGAACCGTGCTTCTAGAAGGGAAAACCATCACTTTGAACCTAAACAGGAGCCCAGGTTATGACCCTAAGTGCCTCAATCTGGTGGGGAAGGTAATAACAGATAAAGAAATAAAGTTTAAAGTCTGCAAAAATACTCTTCTTGCATTATGGGGGAACCCAACAGGGGTGGGAAGAAACAAAATCCTGATAAGCTTCAAGGACAGATCAAAAGGGAAGGAGATCTTAGACAACGGACCATGGAACATCAGGGGTAACCTTCTAAACTTGCAACACTGGTCACAAAGAGAGTCTATTTTCGAGGTAAGGCACGATGTCATGGAATTCTGGATTCAACTGCATGGGTTTCCTGAGGATCATATGAGGGATGAAACGACTATGGTAGTAGGCAATATGGTGGGGCTGGTGTCTGAAGTAGAAGATCCCTTGGTAGATGGAGTGTTGATGAGAAACTACCTAAGATTTATAGCTGCCATAAACATCACCAAACCCTTGCAAACGGGCTTCTGGCTGGCAAGAGACAACCTCCCAGAGACTTGGATTAGCTTCAAATATGAGAGGCTGCAGGATGCTTACTGCCTTAACTATGGCATAATAGGTCATGATAAGAGGAGCTGCATAAACCCAACTGCCATGGCAAGCTGGGATCCAAGTAAGCCAAGATACTCGAAGGGAATGGGAGTTAGACACGTTAGAGCCTTGAGCAGCAAAAACTCAGGGAAGAGGGAGGAGTTCGCTGAACATGCATATGAGGAGGAGGACATTCCAGCGCATGGAGTACAAACACAACCCACTGAGGATAGGGAAACCCAAGAAAAGGAAGACTGAGAATATCCAGCAATCAAAAAGTGCAGATGAAGAGGAGTGGATATCTAGGAGAAAGATCACAAGAAAAGAGAAAATTGGAGGCGGAACAGAGGGACTTATGGAAGAAAGAATAGATTATCCATTCTTACAAGTAAAAAATGCAGAAGAAGGGCACCTAAATGTCATCAATCAGCTCCTAGATCTCGTACAACACATCAAAGAGGGAAAAAAATACGTGATGGGGAGATAGGTGATGTTTTTAATTTGATTAATAGCAGCTGGACACAAAATAAACAAATTGGGCAGCCACAATCCCAAAGCCCAATTTCAACCCACAGGAAAATCAGCAGGAAAATGAGAAAAGAAAAACCCCATTGGAACCCCCGAGTCCAACAAACCCAATAATAGGCAATGACAATCATCAAGTGGCAACAGACTTTGGGCCGCAAGTTAACAAAAATCCCAACATTGAAACCAGAACAGCAGCTAGACCAAGTCTAACTAATCAAAACTCAACCAAATTGGAAGATTCACTTGGAGAAGTCAATGAAAAAGGGAGAAGTACACAAATTCTATTAAAAGATACATAAGTCAATTTTCAAGAGTTTCCTCAAGACAAGGAAATTATTTGGGTGGTCAGAGGCATAAACAGAAAACCAAGAAAAGATGTCCATGTTCATACAAATGCAACAGGAGGCTAATACTATGTGGAGTTGGCATCAGAAGATGATGAAGATGAGGAATCATAAGAGATAAGCCCCGGACTCAACAGAAACTAGGAAACAGAATTAATGGAGGACATGAGAGAAAGGCTGAAGCTGAAAAGGAAAAGGACAACAACATTGGAGCTACCAACAATTACTGGAGAAGAATAGAGTACTGCCTAAGAGGAGGAATTGAGAGCAAAGAGAACAAGGAAGAATCATGAAGATAAAGAAATGGAAGACAAGACAACTGAGGGACAAAACAGCAACAGAAGGGAGACACTAGGAATCAAGAGCATGATTGAGGAGGCGGGCCTAATGATGCATGCGCATCTTTAATAGTTTGTAGTTGTTATTTCTTTAAATAAAGGTAGTGATTTGTTGTTTTTATTAGGATTTTCATGGTTTTAGTCAATATTCTTGGAATTTTAAGTTAGAGATGTTTCTTGCTTTAATTGAGATTTTCGGTGCTTTGATTAATTGTTTTTTAGAGTTGTTTTGTGTTTTGATAAATGTAGGAAATAAAACAATGATCAAAAGAACAAATGAGGAAGCCAAGGACATGTTTTGAAATGAATGATACACTTTAACCGCCAACCCGTCAATCCGCCATAAAGCGGGGCGGGCTAGCATTTTGAACCCATTTTAGTTGGCGGGGCGGGCCAGTCCGTCCCGTTTATGTGGCAGGCCTAGGCGGGGTGGGACGGGTTGGGGCAGGCTGGCCCGCTACCACCCCTACTTTAAATGACACGTTTTTTAGAGGAAAAATCACCAAAGTTAAGTCTGGAATCTTTTCCGTCCAACGTGATGAAAGTGGCGTCCAACGGCAGTGATGGGTACGCATGCCTCATGAGTACGCACGTTTTGGTACGAAAAGGGGTGTTGCGCGTACCCATCCCTCATGCGTATGCGCAAGCATTAAAATAAGCAAAATCATGCGTACGCATGACCCATGCATACGCATGACTCCCATTTCACGTCCCACGCCAGTTTTTTTGGCGTCCAACAGCTGCAGCATATCACAAAGTTATTTTGGGCCATAATTGAAGCATAGCTGCTGGTGCGTAAAATCGAAATTCCCACAACTTAATCGGCAAGTGCACCGGGTCATCCAAGTAATACCTCAGGTGAGTGAGGGTCGATCCCACGAGGATTGTCGGACTGAGCAAGCAATGGTTATCTTGTTGGACTTAGTCAGGCAAATAGTAAAAGGGAGTTGTTGTTGTTGTAACGCATAAAACAAATAACAAGAAAATGAAGGAAGCAATTAAAGGTTTGGTGTAAAAACAATATAAGAAAACAGTTAAGGTCTTAGAGATGTTTATCTTTTCAGATTAAAATGTCTTACCAACTATTTTAACAATGAATGATTCATTCTATGGCAAACCATAAGTGTCTAAACCCTAATCTTTTAGCAATTTAGCCTCCTCTAACTTTTGTCAACCGCCATTCTCGTGGTCACTTAACTCAAATTAAAGGGTGAAGTTCAGAAAAACTAGTTTATACCACAAAGGCCCTAATCAACCCAAATTGGCTGAATAGATGTTGCTTATCCCCATCGGTTTGTGCAATTATCCGTCTAAGAGGAATGTTTTCAAGCTGTAGTTCAAATGAGATAACTCTCTCGAGAATCGCAAGAACTCATGTAGAAAAGGGTCATACTCTCATTCCACCTAGTTCATAAGATTAAGAATGAAAACAATCCTTAGAATTGAATCAAACATACATTAAAATAGAAGAATAATAATCTTAATTCATAGAAATAAACAGAGCTCCTAACCTTAACTAGGAGGTTTAGTTGCTCATAGCTTACAGAGAAAACAGGGTTCTGAAAAAGTGCGGAAGGAAGAAGATCCTAAACCTAAGTGATCGTTTCCTTTAAATACTAACCTAATTTGTTATGGAAATAAAATAAAATAATAAATTCTAAACCTAAAAAATATTGTTTGTAAATAAAAATTACAAAAAAAAATAAATAAAATAAAACTAAGAGGTGTAAAATCCACTCGAGAGGTCCAATTGAGTTTGAAACGGACTGCTGCTGGCGTTTAACTCCAGAGATGGATGTTAAACGCCAGGGGGAGGAAGCGCATGTTTTTGGTTTGTGCCCCCTTGCTGGCGTGAAACACCGGGTGGGCGTTCAGTGCCCGGGGTGCTATTAGCATTTTTCTTTCTTGCTTTAAACTTCTCCAAACTACTCTGAATTTTACCTAAAATCATAAAAACACAAGAAAAACTCAAAGTAGCATCCAAAGATGATTTTTGCACTAAAATCGATTGAAAATAAATAAATTCTAACTAAAAATAACTAGAAAATGATGCCAAAAAGGGTATAAAATGCTCACACATCACAATACCAAACTTAAACTGTTACTTTTTCTCAAGCAACCAAAACGATATAGGACCAAAGAAGAGAAAATACACAAGACTTGAGTTGTCATTTAAGCTCAGGTCTAGTTACTAAATGGGGCTAATGACACTCTATTTATGAATAGCTTTTGCATCTCACTATCCTTTGAAACTCAAAAATATTAATATCCTCCAAAACTAGAACTCGAATGATATTATAAATTCTCTTCTTTAGGCTCTAACTAATTCTTGAACACAACCTCTCTTTTCCTTGGTGCTTTGCACCTTGAGCCTAGCCATGACTCTAAGTGTTTTGTCCTCAAGCTTAACTTGAAACAAGAACACCACAAGCACTTAACTGGGGAACTCCTTGGGTTCGAATTTTCCTTGCTTTTTCTCCCAGACAGCGGTACTCAGAGTGATAAACCCCAATTTTGTGGTTTATCTTGTGTTGAATTTAGGAGATTTTATCAACTTATCTCACATTTATTCAATGAAATAGTATGGTTTCATGAAATTCTCCTTTTTGTGCTTAATGGTTAAAAATATGCTTTTTAGGCCTTTAATTGGTTAAATTTAATCCACTTTGATTCCACTCGATACCTTGATATGTTTGTTAGCGAATTCAGGGTTAAAAGGCAATGAATAAATCAAAGGAGTGAAGAGAAAAGCATGCAAGAAGGAGAATTCATGGAAAATAAGGATTTGGAAGATTCAAAGCGATGCGTACGCGTGACTTACGCGCAAGTGTGAAGAAGGAAATTGTCAAGGCGACACGTACGCGTGATAAGGAAAATTGCTAGTGATGCGTACGCGTGACCCATGCGTACGCGTAACAAGCGGCACGTGACCTCATTAAAGACAATACGCTGGGGAAATTTCTGAGCTCAAGGAGGTCCAAATCCAACTCATTTCTGATGCTTTTGAACTCAAGAATTGAAAGGGAATTGGGGGGGGGGGTAGTCATAGTATAGTTTTCATCATGTTTTAGGTTAGAATTCTAGAGAGAGAAGCTCTCCCTTCTCTCTAGAATTTAGGGTAGTTTAGGTCAAATTTCCTTAGATCCAAGTTTTAATTCTTGTTTTTAGTTCAACTCTCTTTATATTTTATTGTTCTATTGTCTTAATCTTCTTAGTTTTTCTTGTTAATTGCTTTATGTTGCCATTTTTACTTTTATGAATCCTTGTTAGATTTTTATTTTCTTTAATGAAATTTTATGTTTTCATGTCTTTTTATGTCTATCTTAGTTGCTATTGTTGATTTCTTGCTTATGTTAGTTATAGCTTCTATTAATTCTTGCATTTTGTGATGTTTACTTTTATTGCACTCTAGGTGTTTGATAAAAATGTTTTCACTAGTTATAGAGTAGTTTTCTACACTCTTGGCCTAAGCTAAGGGAATAAGTGACCTTAAGTCATTGGGTCTAATTGGATTGGTGATTTGGGTCCCTTGTTGATCAATTTGATCTCCATTGACACCAACCTACTATTAAGCTAATTAATGGCTAGATTGGGACTTATGGTTGATGTTGATCAAGCTTATTTAACATACTTCAAGCATAGAAGTAGACTTGATGGGTTTGGTCCCTCATAATTGTTAATATATGGTTTGTAGACAAGGATGGTGATCTCAATTTCCTATGCCTTAGCCAAGAGTTCTTTTTGCCATTTAATTTTCATTTAATTCCTTGCATGCTTATTTACTTTCTTGCTTTTATATTTTCTTGCCAATTGCTATCAAACCCCCGTGTTCTTTCATAGCCAATAATTGAGCACTTCATTGCAATTCCTTGAGAGACGACCCGAGGTTTAAATACTCTCGGTTTCTATTGGGGTTTGTACTTGTGACAATCAAATTAAACTTTGATGTGAGTATTAATTGTTGGTTTGGACTATACTTGCAACGAAGAAGTTCTTTTCTATTGAGAAATTCTAGACCAACAATAATTTCTACATCAAGTTTTTGGCGCCGTTGCCAGGGAATTGCAATGGCGTTATATTATTGGCTATTGTGAATATGTGAATATTGTGAATATGTTTGCCTTTTTGCTTGTTTGTTAGTTTTTTTTAGGTTTAGGACTTTGTTGTTTATTTTGTTAGCTTTTGTTTTTATTTGCCACTATGAATTCTCACCCCTTTTGGCTATGAGTGTGGTTACAACTATGAATTCTCCCATATTATTCACACCAATTTACTACTTGCTTTCTAATATTCTGAATTTACTGTTAATACTTTTGAACTCTCAACACTCTTTTCTATTTGTCTAACTAAGTAAATCACTTTACCATTGTTTCTTAGTCCATCAATCCTCGTGGGATCGATCCTCATTCACTTGAGGTACTACTTGGTATGACCCGGTGCACTTGCCGGTTAGTTTGTGGGTTATAAATTTCGCACCAATGATCCTAACCCATATCCACTATACCAACAACCATATAAGCCATACTTAGAGCCACCACCATTCCAACATCAATATTCTCAAGAACCATCAATTCCGTATACATCACCTCCATATCCTTACCAAGATGAACCGCCTTCCAATTATGAACCCTTTTCCCCAAACAATGAACCCTCTCTTCCACCACCTCCCTCAATGGATGAAGCTCTCCATACCTTCTTACAAGAACAACAAAGAGATATTAGCTCTTATATCCAAAGACAAGAAGAGCAACAAAAAGAGTTAAAGAAGATAGAAATCATGGTGGCTACCATGACTGAAGCCGCTGACCGTATGGCCTCCCACCTAACAGGACACTCCCATTGACGAATGTGAAGGATCAACCAAAGAGCATAGTAAGGGAGTGAATTTAGAACCTCAAGGTGAAGAAGAAGAGTTGAAGCAAGAATTGCAACAAAGGGAGGAAGCTGAGATAATTGAGCCAGAAGGAACGGTTGAAGAATTAGAAGAGGTTGATCAAGAAACGGACTCAATCATTGATGAGTTATTGTCCTCACTAACAAATCACCTCGAAGACCCCATTGAACCTTCTTCTAATAATCTTGAAAGCAATGTCAAGGAGGGTGCACAACCTCCAAAGCATATGGTGAATGATGAAGAATCGGAAGAAGTGAAGCAAGAAACAAACCCACATCTTGATGATGATTCCACACCAACACATAATCTTTTTGAGTTTGAGGAGTCTTCTCCCATTAAAATTGAGCTAGATGTTGAGATAAGTTTCACATTACCTCCAAGTTGTGACATGAAGGATGGAGAAGAGTCAGAAGAGGTTAGTGAGGAAGTGATTGAATGTGAAGAACCTTGTCAAGAGGTGAACATGGAAGATGCTTGTCAAGAGGTGGAGGTAACCAAAGAAGAGCATAAGGAAGTGGACCTCGCATTGTCAAAGTGTGGGGAGGTCCCTCTTCCTAAGTCACTATCATCCTTTACACCATTCACGTGGGTAAAATTCATATCCTTTAACTTTTTTATTCCACTTGAATATGGTTTGCTTGAAATGGATGGTCAACTTAGGAATATTTGTGGAATGAAAAGCAAGAAAGAGTTGGTTAGTGGTAGGCATCACAATTCAAGGTTCACTATGGTTGAATCACCAAAATCTAAGTGCAAAGGATGGTGTAGTACTCAATTGAGAGGATCTAGGAGAGTTTGGTACTTCAATGAGAATTCAAAAGTCTTGTCACCCGAATTGAACTATGGTAGTTAACAAGAAAACGGGTGCAAAAATAAGGTTTAGGACCCCAGAATCCACTTTGACAATCAACAACTTTGGGGCCTTGTCACTTGTTTCAATTCGCTTGAAGCTTTATGCACCTAATTTGGGATCCCGGTGGACATTGGATATGCAAGTATTGGTGGGGATTCAAGGGAGTGTTCAAGCATAAGCCACCATAGCAAGGACCCCATCAATTGTCCAACTTAAGGACAATAAATAAAAGTGCTAGGTGGGAGACACCCCACCATGGTAAACTCTTTTCATTTTTGTCTTTTTTATATTTTGGTAAAATAGGTTTAATGTTATGTTTGGTTTTGTTTGTTGAGTTTATTTGGGAGTCTATTATGTTTAATAAGGATTGATGGTGTTTTGGTAGCTGTTGGGATGTTTGGAATGCTTGGTTTGGTGCTAGAACTTGGAAAATTTTGAAAAACAGAGCACCTAGCACGCGTAAGCATGACCCACGCGTACACGTGACACCCAAGTTTCCAACTCTTCACGCGTACGCCTCGCCCATGCATACGCGTGACTCCCAAAATTTCCAGGTGCAGTACAAAAACCAAAGAGTTGTGCGCGTAGGGGGCTGAAATTGTGCGTCTAGCACAATTTTGACCCACGCGTGTGTGTGCTCAACGCATACGCGTCATCTTCCTTTCTCTCCCATCACGCGTGTGCATTGAGGATGCGTACGCGTCGCACCCCATTTCTGCCACTCACGCGTACGCATGACCTGATACGTACGCGTGACCCTCTGCCCTGTTTCACATACTTCTTTTATTCTCTTCTTTCCATTTTTTTCCTTTTTCTCTCTTTTCCTCTTTCTTTTCCTTTCTTCAACCATCATCCAACACTATCAATCACCATCCACCATCACCTTATTTAGTTAGTTAGTTAGTTAGCTTAATTTTTGTTTTAGGCGATAAGTGTTGCTTGTTTACTATTTGTTGCTGCTGATTATTGATAGGATGCTATGTTAGCATCATTATTGTTCATATTCATTGTTGGAGTTCTTAATTGAGGTTATATTTTGTTGCTTGGTTGTGAATTCTTCATACTTAATATCTTTTGAATACCAAGTATTTATGGGTTGCCTTCAAAGCACTCTAATTCTTTTAAATTACATGATTTGGCCACCATGTGATTTGAATTTTTTTTTGACTGGGCAATTTCTTGATGGATGTAGTGCATTTATCTTAATGCATTGTGTTGCTTGATCATATGCATCCATATGTCATGCTTATGCTTTAATGACATGTTGACCATTAATTGTTTACTTATGTGCTCTACACATATTTGAAACTAGTCATTTTGGCATAATGCTTCACTTGTGAATTGGATTGTAAGCTCACATAGGGACATCCTTTTGTAATTCTCAAGCTATATGGACCATGCTTGCTATGTGATTGATTTTCACCTCTAACTACATTACATAGCAATCATGTTTCCCATTATTTCCACTAGGTGATGTGAGCCAAAATTCAACGTGTGTCATTGATTGATGTGTAAGTTTCATATTTGTTTTGGTTCATTAAATTTTCTTTCACATCAATCAATGTCCATTCATCAACCACTTCACAATCGCTTGATTCTTGCTTGACTGCCTTTATGCTTCTCTATTGCTTGTTTGGTTGTCTTAACCTACAAGTTCTCTTTGAAGTATCTCAAGCACACTAGAATGAGTGAAGTGCATGCTTCTTTTGTGTAGTTGTGACATAACTTTTAAATGCTAGTGTGTGTGTTCTAAACCGCATGCAACTTAAAATTCACAAACTTATTTCCCTTAATGTCACTAACTAATTCACTCACTTCATTCTAGTGATCGTTACCTTATTCCAATCCTTCATGTTTCTTGCTTTTGTTTTACTTGTCTTCCTATCTTGTTGCCTATTTTCAGGGTGAGTCATCATAAGCAAAAATGGAAGCGGGAGAAAGAACATGCAGTAGCCAGTTGATCAACCAGCTGAAGGTGGCAATCCGGAAAGTCGCCGTACCCCTTTGCTCATCTTTGAATGCACCGAGGATGGTGCAAACTCTTAAGTGTGGGAAGGTCGTCTGACCAATCGGCATTTTTGGGTGATGAATTTCTAATCCCAACACTTTTGCATTTCATTTCTAGGTCTTTTAGAAATTTTGGTTGCATTTTCTTAGTTTGCATATATATAATAAGCTTAGTCAAAATAACGAAATCTTCCAAAAAATTTATCTATAGGGCATCCTCATTGATTTGAGTAAAAAAATAAAAATTCATTAAACTTGCTTGAATTATACATTGTGGAACATGTTTTTGAGCTAAGAATACATAAGCATGTGAGTTTTGAGCCTAATTGTGTGGTTGCATCATATAACCACTATTTCCCTTCTTGTGTGTATTATTCTCTTTCTATGATTATAATCTTTGATTTGTTTGATTCTTTATGTCCATTATTCTATGTATACATGCAATTATATGATTAAGGCCGTTGTTTCATTTAGCTCACTTACCCAAATGGCCTTACCCCTTTTATCCACCTTTGTTAACCAATTTTGAGTCTATGTTAAACCCTTTTTGTTCTTTAATTTAGCACATTAATAGCCTTAAAGAGGAAAACAATAAATGTTCTTAATTTGAATCTTTGATTAGCTTAGGCTAGTGAGAGTGTGTGTCATTCAAGGGTGGAAAAACTTGGGAATATCGGTTAGGATAAAAAGTGTGTTTTTATATTTTTGTTGAGATTTTGGAAATTAGGTACACACATCATGTATTAATTATGTAAACCATATGCATTGACACCCTTGTACACACTTTAGTTTGAAAAAAATGAAAAATAAAAGAAAAAATAAAAAGAAATAAAAGAAAAAAAAAAAGAAAAAAAGAAAGCAATAAAAAGAGGACAAAATGCCCCAAAGTAAAGTAATAATAACAATGCATATGTGTTGTGATAAAAAAGAGAATTCATGAGTGTGTGAAAAAGTGAGAATCATGGGTAGCTAGGTATTGTGTTAGAATTTTTTAGGTTGTTATATGTGTTAGGTGAGAGCTTAGGTTAATCAAAGATTCAAATTTCAAGCTCACTTGACCATATGCATCCTTGCCTTGACCTTAGCCCCATCACAACCTATGGATAAGTCCTCATGATAAATGTATGCATGCATTGAATAATTGTTGATTGTTAGATGAAAAACAAATCTTGGAAAACATGATTAGAGGAGAATCGAGTGAATCAACCCTATACACTTGAGCGACTAGAGCGGATACACTTTCGGTGAGGGTTCGATGCTCAATTCCTTGTTCCCTGCTTTTACGAGCTTTCTTCTTGCAAAGTTTATTTATACTTCATTTTGGTATTTGAATTGGTGGAACTCATGAATCATCATGCTACATTAGCCTTACATGTTCATATGTGTTCTTGGAGATTGATTTACTTTTAACCAAGTAGGTAGAAGCATTTTGCACTTAGTTGCATGCATGTAGATAGGTGCATATAGTTTATTTGCATTGAATAAATGTTCATACCCCATTTCTTATCTTTCTTGGTTTAGCATGAGGACATGCTTAGTTTAAGTTTGGAGAGGTTTGATAAACCCTAATTTTGTGGTTTATCTTGTGTTGAATTTAGGGGATTTTATCAACTTATCTCACATTTATTCAATGAAATAACATGATTTCATGAAATTATCCTAATTGTGCCTAATGGTTAAAAACATACTTTTTAGGCCTTTAATTGGTTAAATTTAATCCACTTTCATTCCACTCGATGCCTTGATATGTTTGATAGTGAATTCAGGGTTAAAAGGCAAGGAATGGATCAAAGGAGTGAAGAAAAAAGCATGCAAGAAGGAGAATTCATGGAAAATAAGGATTTGGAATATTCAAAGCGACGCGTAGGCGTGACTGACGTGCACGCGTGAAGAAGGAAATCGTCAAGGCGACGTGTACGCGTGATAAGGAAAGTTGCCAGTGACGCGTACGCGTGACCCATGCATACGCGTAACAAGCGGCACGTGACCTCATTAAAGGCAATACGCTGGGGGCAATTTCTGAGCTCAAGGAGGTCTAAATCCAACTCATATCTAATGCTTTTGAACCCAAGAATTGAAAGTGATTTGGGGGGGGGGTAGTCATAGTATAGTTATTCATCATGTTTTAGGTTAGAATTCTAAAGGGAGAAGCTCTCCCTGCTCTCTAGAACTTAGGGCAGTTTAGGTTAAATTTCCTTAGATCCAAGTTTTAATTCTTGTTTTTAGTTCAACTCTCTTTATATTTTATTGTTCTATTGTCTTAATCTTCTTAGTTTTTCTTGTTAATTGCCTTATGTTTCCATTTTTACTTTCATGACAGAGCCTTAGGGATACTCTGTAACAGCAATTGGTCACGACTTTAAGTGTTCAGTCTCAAGGGTTATGATCAACCCCAATTTTATGGTTTATCTTGTGCTTAATTTGGAAGATTTTATCAACTTTTCTCACATTTATTCAATGAAATAGCATGGTTTTGTAATTTCTCCTAAATTTGTGCTTAAATGTGAAAACATATTTTTAAGCCTTTAAATAGCTAAATTTAATTCACTTTAGTTCCATTCGATGCTTTGATGTATTTGTTGAGTGATTTCAGGTTCATAAGGCAAGTATTGGATGGAATAAGTGAAGAGAAAAGCATGCAAAGTGGAGAATTCATGGAAAAACAAGGATTTGGAGTGCTTAGAGCGACGCGCACGTGTGACAGATGCATACGCATAAAGAGGTGCATCGTCGAAGGTGACGTGTACGCATGACATGACGCATACGTGTGATAAGAAAAAGCCAGACGACGCGTACGCATGACCCATGCGTACGTGTCACAGCCAGCACGTGACCTCATTAAAGTGGAAATACTGGAGGCGATTTCTGAGCTTCCCAGGCCCAAATCCAACTCGTTTCTGAGGGTATTTCATGCAGAATTGATGATTGGACAAAGGGGGAGCATTTAGAGTGTAGAAAACATGCCTTAGGTTAGTTCTAGAGAGAGAAGCTCTCTCTTCTCTCTAGAAATTAGGGTTTTTAGTTTATTTCTATTTTAGATTTAGGTTAATTACTTATTTTGATTTAGTTTCCTTTACTTTTCCATGTTGATTTTCCTTTAATTTCCTTAGTTCCTCTTGTTAGTTTTTCTTTTGTGCCACTTTTTAGTTTATAAATACTTTTGTTGATTTTAATTTCTTTTAATGAAATTTGAGGTTTTATGTTCTTTTCTTGCTTATTTGAGTTGTCATTGTTATTTTCTTGCAATTGGGTAGTAGTAGATTTTAATATTTCTTGCAATTTATGATACTTTCCTTTTATGCCTTCCAAGTGTTTGACAAAATACTTGGTTGGATGTTAGAGTAGATTTTTGAGCATTCTCGGCTTGGAAAGAGAAATTAGGCAATCTTGAGTCATTAATACCCAATTTAGATTGGTGATCTAGGGTTGTTAGTTAATATTATTTCCATTGACTCTAGTCTCTTGGTTATTTTTATTGGGTTGGACTTGTGACAACCAAAAATTAAACTGATTTGAGGATCGAATATCGGTTTGGACTATGCTCACAACGAAATTATTTGGTTAAATTCCGAACTGGTATAAATACTCACATCAAGTTTTTGGCACCGTTGTCGGAAAATTGCAATGTGGGCTTGTTATTGGTTATTGTATATATGTTAATATTGTGAATAGTTTGCTCTTTTGTTTGTTTGCTTGTTTGAGTTAGTAGTTAGATTTTATCCCTTTGTTCCTTATTGCCTTTTGTTTTTGTTTTTCTACTATGAATTCTCATCCATTTGGCTATGAGTTTAGTTCAAACTATGTTGTAGGAAATGGAAACTTCAATGAGGATGTGCATCAAGGATTTGGGAATCAAAGGTGGGAGGAACATCAAGCATTTGATCAACCTTCATGGAAACAACCCCACCAATATACTATGAGCTAGAAGCACTCTAAGATGCATACCAATCTAATGTGGGTGGTGACCCTCATTGTGGTTGTCAACCACAATCACCATACGCTTATGAACCCCCTCCGCAACATTGTCAACCACGATAGTCACAAGCCTCATACCACCATTCACCTCCATATGATCCCAACTCATATCCACCATACCAACCACCATATGAACCATATCTAGAGCCACCACCATTCCAACACCAATTCTTCCATGAACCACAAATTCCATATACACCACCCAAAGACTTTCACCAATATGAACCACCTTCCAACTACAATACCTTTTCCTCAAAAAATGAACCCTCTCTTCCACCACCACCTTCATTGGACCAATCTCTCCAACCCGTAATACAAGAACAACAAGAACTTCTAATTCGTTTTCAAAAGCAAGAAGAAGAGCAAAAGATGCTAGGGAAACTCGTGGCTAGCTTAACCAAAGTGATGAACCACGTGGTATCATTGTGCTCAAGTATCTAAGACACTCTCATTGTTGAATGTGGAGGATTAATTGAGGAGCACAATGAGAAGGAGAATTTGGAACTTCAAAAAGAAGAAAAGGAGTTGAGACAAGAAGTGCAACAAGAGGAGGAAGCCGAGATTGTTGAAAAAGAGGAAGGAGTAGTTGAGGGTTTAGGAGATGTTGAGTGCAAAGAGGAATCTTAAGTTGAAGAGCCTTCTTCCATGGAGTTTGAAAGTGATGTTAAGGAGGATAGTGCACAACCTCCAAGACATGATGTGATTGAAGAAGGGGAAGAAATGGAGCAAGCAACAAGTCCTCCTATCTATGATGATTCCGCATCAACATATGATCCTTTTGAGCTTGATAGATCCTTCCCCATTGAACATGGAATTGATGATGAGGTAGATTTCACTCAACCTCCTATTTATGATTTTAGTGATGGGGAAGAGCATGAAGAAATTGGTGAGGAAGAGGTAGAGCTTGAAGAATCTTGTCAAGTGGTGGAAACCCTTAGAAGAGGATGGACGGGAGTGGGATTCGCTTTATCAAGATCATTGGAGACCCCTTCACCTAAGTTACCATCTAATCCTTCATTTGAGTGGGTAAAACTCATAACTCTTAGCTCTATTATCCCACTCAAATTTGGCTTGCTTGAGACGGATGGCCAGCTTAGGACGCTTTGTGGAATGAAGCGTAAGAGAAGGATGTTTAGTGGTTGGCGTTGTAAATCTAGGCTCATTATGGTTGAAGCTTCAAGGCATAGATGCAAAGGTTGGACTAGTGCTCAATTGGATGGGTTTATGAGGATAGTTTGGTACCTTAGTGAGAATTTGGCTTTTCTACCACCTGGAGGGAACAATCATGATCAATTTAAAGACGGGTGTGAAAACAAAGTGTGGGATCTCAGATTACACAAAAAAATCAATTTTCGAAGCTCATGGTTTGTGAAGAACTCCATCAAGGCTTAGAGATATTAATTTTGAAGGATGGAGCTTATTGGAAGTCCAAGTATTGGTGAATGTTCAAGAATAGATTCAAGCACAAGCCACCTTGATGAAGAGCTCCCCATAAGTCCAACTTAAAGACAATAAACAAAAGTGCTAGGTGGAAGACACCCCACCATGGCAAACTCTTTTCAATTTTTTTCTTTTGTACATATTGGTAAATTAGTTTAATTTCATGTTTTGTTTAGTTAGTTGAGTTTAATTAGTAGTCTAGTATGTTAAATAAGGTTTTATGGTGTTTCGGTAGCTGTTTGGTGGTTTGGAATGCTTGGTTTGGTGCAAGAACTTGAAAAAATTTTTAAAAACAGAGCACCATGCCACGCGTACGCGTGACCCCAAGCTTTTCGACCACTCATGCGTACACCTTGCTTACGCGTACGCGTGACATCCAAAATTTTCTGGGCCATTACAAATTCCAGAGAGATACACGCGTTTTGGGCTGGAATTGTTCCTCTAGCACAAAATCCATCCTTGGTACGCGTCACCCCATGCGTAAGCGGCACTTATATCTCTCTTCACTCACGCGTGCTCGTCGCTGACGCATACGCGTCGCAGCTCACTTCTGCAACTCATGTGTACGTGTGACCCTGCCCTGTTTCACCATTCACCTTTTCTTATTTTCTTTCCATTTCTTCGATTCTTCTCTCTTCTCTTCTTTTCTTTCCCTCCTTCAACCATCATCCAACACTAGCAATCACCATATATCACCATTTCTTTTAGTTAGTTCATTAGTTTCATTTTTGTTTAATTTTTTGTTTTTTATTATAAGTGTTGGATCATTGATCTTGTTTGCTATCCACTGCTGCTTATTACCGATAAGATGTTATTTTAACATCATTGTTGTTAGTTTTTATTGTTGGATTTCTTTATTGAGATTACAAGTTGTTACTTGGTTTTGAACTATTCGTGCTTAACCTTTGTGAATACCAAGTACATATAACATTACCTTCAAGCTTTCTAAATCTTTTGAATTGCATGTTTTGGCCATCATGTGATTTGATTTCATCATCCATTGTTAGGTGTATCATCAATGCATTTTTTTAGGTGATGCTTGTTATGATTGATCCTTATTCACGTCACCTATTTCATGTATTGAGATTTATGGAATTGTGAAATTGGATCAAAAGCTTACCTAGTGACACATTTTTGAGCTTTCTAAAGCTTTTTGGACCATGCTTGCTATGTAATTGATTTTCACTTCTATCTTCTTTTTCTTAAGTTCCATAGCACCCCCTTATGTCACATAGGTGTTGCAAATAAACTTCAATATGTGTCATTGTTTGATGTGTGGGCTCTAATTTCATTTGGTAAACTAAGTTTACTTACACATCAATCAATGTCCATTCATTATCCAATTCATAATTACTTGATTTTTGCTTGAATGCTTTTATGCTTCTTCATTCCTTGTTTGGTTGTCTTAACCTACAAGTTACTTTAAAGTATTTCAAGCACACTAGAATGAGTGAAGTGCATGCTTCTTTTGTGTAATTGTGACATAGCTCTCTATGCTAATGTGTGTTTTCTAAACCGCATGCAACTTAGACTTCACACACTATTCTTTTTTAATGTCACACTAATTCACTCACTCAATTCTAGTGGTTTTTACCTCATTCCAACAATTTATGCTTCCTTGCTTCTGCATTTTCTCATTTTACTGTGCTATTTTCTATTTTTCATGGGTGAGTCATCTTAAGCAAACATGAAAGCGGGAGAAAGAACACGTAGCAGCCGGTTGAACCACCAACTAAAGGTGGCAACCCGTGTAGTCGCCGTACCCCCTTGCTCATCTCTGAATGCACCGAGGACGGTGCAAACTTTTAAGTGTGGGGAGGTCGTCCGACCACTCGGCATTTTTGGGTGACAATTTCTAATCCTAATACTTTCGCATTTCATTTTTTAGGTCTTTTAGGAAGTTTTAGTTACATTTTCTTAGTTTGCATATATATACATAATAAGCTTAGTCAAAATAATAAAATTTTCCAAGGATTTTATCTATAGGGCACTGACGTTGGGTTTTCTACCAGTAAAGAAATTCATAGAAATGGTTGCGTTGTAGATATAGTTTCTAAACCGGCAAAAATCTCTTCGTACAAACGTGTTGGATGTCACAAGTAACAAACCCCTTTAAAAATTGTTAACCGAGTATTCAAACCTCGGGTCGTCTTCTCAAGGAACTGCGAGGAAGTATGTTCTTATTATTGGCTATAAAGGTTGTAATCGGGGTTTAGAAGGTGAGAAGCAAGTAATTTAAATGACGAGTGAATTAAATGGCAATTAAGAATAAATAATAACTGTAAAGCGACTTTTAGCAAGGTAGAGAAATTAGAGGTCCAACTTAGTTATCTCTCTCAACAATGATGAAAGTTGAATCTAAACTCCACTTGGTCAACCTTCACCAGGGCAAAGGAAAGTCAAGGGACTAATTAAATTGACTTTCGAATCCTAATTATTTCCTCAGAAAAGGTTGGGATTATTTAAGTTCAGCTCAATTAGCAACATAACGATTATCAATTATGTTGAGTTTAATAACTGTTGAGTTACTAAATTCTTAACCAGAACCAAAAGGGGAAAAGTAAAATTGCTGGAATGATAAAGAGGTCCTTAGATGGGAAGCAATGGTAACTTAAATCAAAGAGAACAATCATAAACTGAAAATACCTCAATTATCATTAATTCAAATAACAGTCTGTAACATGAGAGAATTCATAAATCAAATTATAATAATCAATTCAAATGTTGGAATAAATAAATAGAAGTAATACTAAAAGAACATTAAACCTGGGATCCAGAGTTACTCTTAAAACAAGAAGAAATCCTAAATCCTAAATCCTAAAAGAGAGAGAGAAGATCTCCCTCTCAACTAAATCTAAATCATTGAAAGGTAAAAATATGCGTGCTCTCTTTGAATGGAAGTATTCCCACACTTTATAACCTCTGGTCTATTGGTGCACGAAATTGTGTTCCATGTTCTTTGTGCTTGTGTGAGATTAACAATATATAATTGTATTGAATCCTCATTGTGGCTCTATGTGTGGACACAACTCCGTTCAACTAACCAGCAAGTGCACTGGGTCGTCCAAGTAATACCTTACGTGAGTAAGGGTCGAATCCCACGGAGATTGTTGGTATGAAGCAAGCTATGGTCACCTTGAAAATCTCAGTCAGGCGGATTTAAACATGATACTTTATTAGATTAAAATAAACAATAAAAGGGATAGAGATACTTATGTAGATTCATTGGCAGGGATTTCAGATAAGCGAATGGAGATGCTTTTCGTTCCTCTGAACCTCTGCTTTCCTGCTATCTTCATCCAATCAGTCTTACTCCTTTCCATGGCTGGCTGTATGCAAGGGCATCACCGTTGTCAGTGGCTACATCCCCTCCTCTCAGTGAATCATATGCTCACGCACCCTGTCACGGCACGGCTATTCATCTGTCGGTTCTCGATCATGCTGGAATAGGATTCACCCTCCTTTTGCGTCTGTCACTAACGCCCAACACTCGCGAGTTTGAAGCTCGTCACAGTCATTCAATCATTGAATCCTACTCAGAATACCACAGACAAGGTTTAGACCTTCCGGATTCTCTTGAATGCCGCCATCATTCTAGCTTACGCCACGAAGATTCTGGTTAGGAGATCTAAGAGATACTCATTCTAGCTTTATTTCATGTAGAACGGAGGTGTTTGTCAGGCACGCGTTCGTAAAGGAGAAGGATGATGAGCGTCACACATAATCATCACCTTCATCACGTTCTTGGGTGCGAATGGGTATCTTAGAAGCGAAATAAGATGAATTGAATAGAAAACAGTAGTACTTTGCATTAATCTTTGAGGAACAGCAGAGCTCCACACCTTAATCTATGGAGTGTAGAAACTCTACCGTATGAAAATACATAAGTGAAGGTCCAGGCATGGCCGAGATGGCCAGCCCCTCTGATCTAAGAACCAGACGTCCAAAGATAATCCAAAGATCCTAAGATGATCAAAAGATACCTGATACAATAGTAAAAGGTCCTATTTATAATAAACTAGCTACTAGGGTTTACATGAGTAAGTAATTGATGTACAAATCCACTTCCGGGGCCCACTTGGTGTGTGCTTGGGCTTGAGCTTGAGTGTTACACGTGCAGAGGCCATTTGTGGAGTTGAACGCCAGTTTCTGTGCCAGTTTGGGCGTTCAACTCTGGTTTTGGATCCTTTTCTGGCGCTGGACGCCAGATTTGGGCAGAAGGCTGGCGTTGAACGCCAGTTTACGTCGTCAATTCTTGGCCAAAGTATGGACTATTATATATTGCTGGAAAGCCCTGGATGTCTACTTTCTAACGCAATTGGAATCGCGCCATTTCGAGTTCTGTAGCTCCAGAAAATCCACTTTGAGTGCAGGGAGGTCAGAATCCAACAGCATCAGCAGTCCTTTTTCAACCTCTGAATCTGATTTTTGCTCAAGTCCCTCAATTTCAGCCAGAAAATACCTGAAATTACAGAAAAACACACAAACTCATAGTAAAGTCCAGAAATGTGAATTTAACATAAAAACTAATGAAAACATCCCTAAAAGTAACTAGATCCTACTAAAAACATACTAAAAACAATGTCAAAAAGCGTATAACTTATCCGCTCATCACAACACCAAACTTAAATTGTTGCTTGTCCCCAAGCAACTGAAAATCAAATAGGATAAAAAGAAGAGAATATACTATAAATTCCAAACTATCAATGAAACAGAGCTCCAATCATATGAGCGGGACTTATAGCTTTTTGCCTCTTGAATAGTTTTGGCATCTCACTTTATCCATTGAGGTTCAGAATGATTGGCATCTATAGGAACTTCAGATTTCGAATAGTGTTATTGACTCTCCTAGTTCAGTATGATGATTCTTGAACACAGCTTCTTTATGAGTCTTGGCCGTGGCCCTAAGCACTTTGTTTTCCAGTATTACCACTGGATACATAAATGCCACAGACACATAATTGGGTGAACCTTTTCAGATTGTGACTCAGCTTTGCTAAAGTCCCCAATTAGAGGTGTCCAGGGTTCTTAAGCACACTCTTCTTTTGCTTTGGACCTTGACTTTAACCGCTCAGTCTCAAGTTTTCACTTGACACCTACACGCCACAAGCACATGGTTAGGGACAGCTTGGTTTAGCCGCTTAGACCAGGATTTTATTCCTTTAGGCCCTCCTATCCACTGATGCTCAAAGCCTTGGGATCCTTTTTATTTGCCCTTGCCTTTTGGTTTTAAGGGTTATTGGCTTTTTCTGCTTGCTTTTTCTTTTTCTTTCTATTTTTTTTTCGCCTATTTTTTTTTTCTGCAAGCTTTGTTCTTTGCTGCTTTTTCTTGCTTCAAGAATCATTTTTATAATTTTTCAGATTATCGAATAACATGTCTCCTAGTCATCATTCTTTCAAGAGCCAACATATTTAACATTCTTAAACAACAACTTCAAAAGACATATGCACTGTTCAAGCATACATTCAGAAAACAAGAAGCATTGTCACCACATCAATATAATTAAACTAAGTTCAAGGATAAATTCGAAACTCATGTACTTCTTGTTCTTTTGAATTAAAACATTTTTCATTTAAGAGAGGTGATGGATTCATAGGACATTTATATCTTTAAGACATAATTACTACTACTAATGATCATGTAATGAAGACACAAACATAGATAAGCACATAATACAGAAAACGCAAAACAGAGAAAGTAAGAACAAGGAATGAGTCCACCTTAGTGATGTCCTTGAGCTCTTCTATGTCTCTTCCTTGCCTTGGCTGCTCCTCCTTCATTGCTTTTAGATCTTCTCTGATTTCATGAAGGATGATGGAGTGCTCTTGATGTTCCACCCTTAGTTTCTTCCAATAATTGTGTGGAAAAATGTATCCCCTGAGGTATCTCAGGGATCTCTTGATTTGCAGTCAAATGTTCTACCATTAAGCTATAGAACCTTGATGGAAGCTTTTGTCTTCCCTTTCTTCTTTCTAGAGGTTTCTCTGGTCTTAGGTGCCATCAATGGTTATGGAAAAAACAAAAAAGCTATGCTTTTACCACACCAAACTTAGAATGTTGCTCGCCCTCGAGCAAAAGAAGAAAGAATGAAGAAGATATGGAGGAGATGGATGGGAGTGTGTATTCGGCCATATGGGTGGGATTGGGTGGGTAAGAGATGTTGAATTTTTGAAGATAAGTGGGTGTATGGGTGTGAGTGGTAAATGGAAGACAGAAAGGATGAGTGTTTATTGGGAATAGAGGATGATTGAGAAGAGAGAAGAGAGTGAGTGAAGGTAGGTGGGGATCCTGTGAGGTCCACAGATCCTGAGGTGTCAAGGCATTTACATCCCTGCGCCAATTTAGGCATGTAAAATGCCCTTGCACACAACTCTGGGCGTTCAGCGTCAGGTTGGTGCCTATTTTGGGCGTTCAACGCCCCTTTGCTGCCATTTCTGGCGTTGAACGCCAGAACCATGCTTGTTCTGGGCGTTCAGCGCCAGGATGCTCCCATTCTGGGCGTTCAGCGCCAGGTTGCTCCCATTCTGGGCATTCAGCACCAGAACTATGCTTTGTTCTGGCGTTTGAACGCCAGACAGATGCTCCTCCAGGGTGTGATTTTTCTTCTGCTGTTTTTGATTCCGTTTTTGATTTTTTTGTTTATTTTGTGACTCCACATGATCATGAACCTAAGAAAACATGAAAAACAATAAAAATAAGAATTAGATAAACATTGGGTTGCCTCCCAACAAGCGCTTCTTTAATGTCAATAGCTTGACAGTGGGCTCTCATGGAGCCTCACAGATGTGCAGAGCTTTGTTGAGACTCTCCAACACCAAACTTAGAGTTTGGATATGGGAGTTCAACACCAAACTTAGAGTTTGGTTGTGGCTTCCCAACACCAAACTTAGAGTTTGACTGTAGGGGCTCTGGTTGACTCTGCTTGGAGAGAAGCTTTTCCTGCTTCCTCTCCATGGTTGCAGAGGGAGATCCTTGAGTTTTGAATACAAGGGGGTTCTCATTCCATTGAAGGACTATTTCACCTCTGTCAACATCAATCACAGCTCTTGCTGTGGCCAGGAAAGGTCTTCCTAGGATGATGGATTCATCCTCTTCCTTTCCAGTATCCAGGAATATGAAATCAGTAGGTATGTAAAGGCCCTCAACCTTTACTAATACATCTTCTACTTGTCCATAAGCCTGTTTTCTTGAGCTGTCTGCCATCTCTAGTGAGATTTTAGCAGCTTGCACCCCATAGATTCCCAATTTCTCTATTACAGAGAGGGGCATGAGGTTTATCCCTGAACCAAGGTCACACAGAGCCTTAAAGATCATGGTGCCTATGGTACAAGGGATTATGAACTTTCCAGGATCCTGTCTCTTCTGAGGCAATGTCAGTTGATCCAGATCACTTAGTTCATTGATGAACAAGGGAGGTTCAACTTCCCAAGCATCAATGCCAAATAATTTGGCATTCAGCTTCATGATTGCACCAAGAAACTTGGCAGTTTGCTCTTCAGTGACATCCTCATTCTCTTCAGAAGAGGAATACTCATCAGAGCTCATGAAGGGCATAAGGAGATTCAATGGGATCTCTATGGTCTCTAGATGAGCCTCAGAGTCCTTTGGTTCCTCAGAGGGAAGCTCCTTATTGGTCACTGGACGTCCCAGGAGGTCTTCCTCCTTGGGATTCACGTCCTCTCCTCTTCTCACAGGTTCGGCCAGGGCACTTATGTCAATGGCCTTGCACTCTCCTTTTGGGTTCTCTTCTGTATTGCTTGGGAGAGTACTAGGAGGGATTTCAATGATCCTTTTACTCAGCTGGCCCACTTGTGCTTCCAGATTTCTAATGGAAGACCTTGTTTCATTCATGAAACTTACAGTGGCCTTAGATAGATCAGAGACTAGATTTGCTAAATTAGAAGCATTTTGTTCAGAGTTCTCTGTCTGTTGCTGAGTTGATGATGGAAAAGGCTTGCTATTGCTAAACCTGTTTCTTCCACCATTATTAAAGCCTTGTTGGGGCTTTTGATCCTTCCATGAGAAATTTGGATGATTTCTCCATGTTGAGTTATAGGTGTTTCCATAAGGTTCACCTAAATAATTTACCTCTGATATTGCAGGGTTCTCAGGATCATAGGCTTCTTCTTTAGAAGATGCCTCTTGAGTACTGTTGGATGCAGCTTGCATTCCATGCAGACTCTGAGAAATCATATTGACTTGCTGAGTCAATATTTTATTCTGAGCCAATATGGCATTCAGAGTATCAACTTCAAGAACTCCCTTCTTCATAGGCGTCCCATTACTCATAGGATTCCTTTCAGAAGTGTACATGAACTGGTTATTAGCAACCATGTCAATGAGTTCTTGAGCTTCTGCAGGCGTTTTCTTTAGGTGAATGGATCCACCTGCAGAAGTGTCCAGTGACATCTTTGATAGCTCAGATATACCATCATAGAATATATCCAGGATGGTCCATTCTGAAAGCATGTCAGAAGGACACTTTTTGGTCAACTGTTTGTATCTTTCCCAAGCTTCATAGAGGGATTCACCTTCTTTCTGTCTGAAGGTTTGAACATCAGCTCTAAGCTTGCTCAGCTTTTGAGGAGGAAAGTACTTGGCTAAGAAAGCCGTGACCAGCTTATCCCAAGAGTTCAGGCTGTCTTTGGGTTGAGAATCCAACCATAATCTAGCTCTGTCTCTTACAGCAAAAGGGAAAAGCATGAGCCTGTAGACTTCAGGATCTACTCCATTAGTCTTAACAGTATCACATATCTGCAAGAATTCAGTTAAGAACTGAAAAGGATCTTCAGATGGAAGTCCATGAAACTTGCAGTTCTGCTGCATCAGAGAAACTAATTGAGGTTTCAGCTCAAAGTTGTTTGCTCCAATGGCAGGAATGGAGATGCTTCTTCCATGTAAATTGGAATTAGGTGCAGTAAAGTCACCAAGCATCCTCCTTTCATTATTATTATTTTCGCCTGCCATCTCCTCTGCCTGTTCGAAAATTTCTGAAAGGTTATCTCTGGATTGTTGTATTTTAGCTTCTCTTAATTTTCTCTTCAGAGTTCTTTCAGGTTCTGGATCTGCTTCCACAAGAATGTTCTTATCCTTGCTCCTGCTCATATGACAAGGAAGAATGGCCAGAAAAATGATAATAATAATAATAATAGAGATCCTTTATACCTCAGTGTAGGGATCCCTTTGTAGGTAGAAGAAGAGGGGGAGATAAAGGATGTGATGTAAAGGAAGAAACACAACTGTGAGGATTGGAATGTGAGATGAGATGTTAGGACATGAATGAATAAATAGAATGAGATGGGGGAGGAAGGGAATTTTCGAAAATTATGTTGAAAAAGAGTTAGTGATTTTTGAAAATAGTTTTTGAAAATTGTTAGTATTTTTCGAAAATTTTTGAAATAAAAAATAAAAAATAAAAATAATTAGTTAATTAAAAAGAAATTTTTGAAAAAGAGGGAGATATTTTCGAAAATTAGAGAGAGAGAGTTAGTTAGGTAGTTTTGAAAAAGTTAAGAAGCAAACAAAAAGTTAGTTAGTTAGTTGAAACAAATTTTTGAAAAGATAAGAGGTTAGGAAGTTAGAAAAGATATTTTGAAAAGATATTTTGAAAAAGATAAGATAAGAAGATATTTTGAAAAGATATGATAGGAATTAGTTTTGAAAAAGATTTGATTTTTAAAATCACAATTAATGACTTGATTCATAAGAAATCACAAGATATGATTCTAGAACTTAAAGTTTGAATCTTTCTTAAGAAGCAAGTAACAAACTTCAAATTTTTGAATCAAAACATTAATTGTTTATGTTATTTTCGAAAATTTGATTTAAAAATAAGAAAAAGATTTTTGAAAAATATTTTTGGAATTTTCGAAAATAACTAAAAATTTTGAAAAAGATTTGAATTTTGAAAAAGATTTTGAAAAAGATAAGATTTTCAAATTGAAAATTTGATTTGACTTATGAGAAACAACTTGATTTTAAAAATTTTTGAAAAAGTCAACTTCAAATTTTCGAATTTGATGAGAGAAAAAGGGAAAGATATTTTTTTGATTTTTGAAATTTTTATGAAAAACATGAAAATTATGCAATGCATGAAATTTTTAGATCAAAATAATGAATGCATGCATGAATGCTATGAATGTCAAGATGAACACCAAGAACACTATGAAGAACATGATGAACATCAAAAACATATTTTTGAAAAATTTTTAATGCAAAGAAAACATGCAAGACACCAAACTTAGAATTCTTTAATGCTTACGCACTAAGAATTCAAGAATGCATATGATAAACATGAAAAGACACAAAACAAAAATTCATCAAGATCAAACAAGAAGACTTACCAAGAACAACTTGAAGATCATGAAGAACACTATGAATGCATGATATTTTCGAAAAAATGCAAGATGCATATGCAAGTGACACCAAACTTATAATGTGACTCAAGATTTAAACAAGAAACATGAAATATTTTTTTATTTTTATGATTTTATGATTTTTTTGGATTTTTAACTTATATTTTTCGAAAATTATTTAGAAAAAAGAAAAATAAGGATTCAAAATTTTTAATATGAATTCTAGGAATCTTATGCTCTAAAACTCCAATCAAAGGGTCAGGCATGGCTTAATAGCCAGCCAAGCTTTAGTATGTAACTCAGACATGACACGCCTGACATTCCTTGCATTCAACAGCCAATTGGCTAAGAAAGACAAAGAAGCTCTTCTCTTGAGTATAAGGATTGAGACATGGCTTTACAGCCAGCCAGGCTCCAACATGCTTCATAAAACACTAGAATTCATTCTTAAAAATTCTGAAGCCATAGAATAATTTATTTTTGAAAACATTTTTATTTATTTATTTTTTTTCGAAAACAGATGAGAAAATTTTGAAAATATTTTTGAAAAATTTTTTAAAAGAAAATAAAAAGAAAATTACCTAATCTGAGCAACAAGATGAACCGTCAGTTGTCCAAACTCAAACAATCCCCGGCAACGGCGCCAAAAACTTGGTGCACGAAATTGTGTTCCATGTTCTTTGTACTTGTGTGAGATTAACAATATATAATTGTATTGAATCCTCATTGTGGCTCTATGTGTGGACACAACTCCGTTCAACTAACCAGCAAGTGCACTGGGTCGTCCAAGTAATACCTTACGTGAGTAAGGGTCGAATCCCACGGAGATTGTTGGTATGAAGCAAGCTATGGTCACCTTGCAAATCTCAGTCAGGCGGATTTAAACATGATACTTTATTAGATTAAAATAAACAATAAAAGGGATAGAGATACTTATGTAGATTCATTGGCAGGGATTTCAGATAAGCGAATGGAGATGCTTTTCGTTCCTCTGAACCTCTGCTTTCCTGCTATCTTCATCCAATCAGTCTTACTCCTTTCCATGGCTGGCTGTATGCAAGGGCATCACCGTTGTCAGTGGCTACATCACCTCCTCTCAGTGAATCATATGCTCACGCACCCTGTCACGGCACGGCTATTCATCTGTCGGTTCTCGATCATGCTGGAATAGGATTCACCCTCCTTTTGCGTCTGTCACTAACGCCCAACACTCGCGAGTTTGAAGCTCGTCACAGTCATTCAATCATTGAATCCTACTCAGAATACCACAGACAAGGTTTAGACCTTCTGGATTCTCTTGAATGCCGCCATCATTCTAGCTTACGCCACGAAGATTCTGGTTAGGAGATCTAAGAGATACTCATTCTAGCTTTATTTCATGTAGAATGGAGTTGTTTGTCAGGCACGCGTTCGTAAAGGAGAAGGATGATGAGCGTCACACATAATCATCACCTTCATCACGTTCTTGGGTGCGAATGGGTATCTTAGAAGCGAAATAAGATGAATTGAATAGAAAACAGTAGTACTTTGCATTAATCTTTGAGGAACAGCAGAGCTCCACACCTTAATCTATGGAGTGTAGAAACTCTACCGTATGAAAATACATAAGTGAAGGTCCAGGCATGGCCGAGATGGCCAGCCCCTCTGATCTAAGAACCAGACGTCCAAAGATAATCCAAAGATCCTAAGATGATCAAAAGATACCTGATACAATAGTAAAAGGTCCTATTTATAATAAACTAGCTACTAGGGTTTACATGAGTAAGTAATTGATGTACAAATCCACTTCCGGGGCCCATTTGGTGTGTGCTTGGGCTTGGGCTTGAGTGTTACACGTGCAGAGGCCATTTGTGGAGTTGAACGCCAGTTTCTGTGCCAGTTTGGGCGTTCAACTCTGGTTTTGGATCCTTTTCTGGCGCTGGACGCCAGATTTGGGCAGAAGGCTGGCGTTGAATGCCAGTTTACGTCGTCAATTCTTGGCCAAAGTATAGATTATTATATATTGCTGGAAATCCCTGGATGTCTACTTTCCAACGCAATTGGAAGCGCGCCATTTCGAGTTCTGTAGCTCCAGAAAATCCACTTTGAGTGCAGGGAGGTCAGAATCCAACAGCATCAGCAGTCCTTTTTCAACCTCTGAATCTGATTTTTGCTCAAGTCCCTCAATTTCAGCCAGAAAATACCTGAAATTACAGAAAAACACACAAACTCATAGTAAAGTCCAGAAATGTGAATTTAACATAAAAACTAATGAAAACATCCCTAAAAGTAACTAGATCCTACTAAAAACATACTAAAAACAATGTCAAAAAGCGTATAACTTATCCGCTCATCATCTATGCTGTCTGTACTTGGATCTGGGCCAAAAAGGGCTTCAGAATTCGCTGGGGGCGTATTCTGTAATTTCTGGTGCGTGGCCTCTGTCACGCGTCCGCGTGGGTCACGCGGTCACGTCATTCGGAGCTTTTCCTTGCCACGCGGTCGCGTCAGTCATGCGGCCGCGTCGCTGCTGATTCGTGCTTGGCACACGATCGCGTCATCCATGCGATCGCGTGGATACCAGTTTCTTTAAAGCTCCGTTTTGCTTTCTCCTTCCATTTTAGTATGTTTCCTTTTTCATCCTTTAAGTCATTCTGCCTTAGAAAATCTGAAAATACTCAACACACTAATCACGGCATCGAATGGAAATAAAGGTAATTAAAATAATTAATTTTTAAAGCTTAGGAAACATGTTTTTCACAACATGACATAATAAGGAAGGGAAAGTAAAACCATGCAATTAATGTGAATAAGTAGGTGAAGAGTTGAATAAATCACTCTAATTAAGCACAAAAGAACTCATGAAATATGGGTTTATCAGGCACCCCAATTGATTTGAAAATTTTTTTTCTTTTTTTGAACTTGCTTGAATTATACACATTGTGGATCATGTTTTTGAGCTTAAGAACACAAGCATGTGAGTTTTGAGCCTTAATTGTGTGGTTACATCATATAACCACTTATTTTCATTCTTGTGTGTATTATTCTCTTTCTATGATTGTAATCTTTGATTTGTTTGATTCTTTATGTCCATTATTTTGTGTATGAATGCACTTATATGATTGAGGCCATTGTTTCAATTAGCTCACTTACCCAAATAGCCTACCTTTTATCTTCCATTGTTAGCTAACTTTGAGCCTATGCTAAACCCATTTGTTCTTAATTTTAGCAGATTACAAGCTTTAAAGCAAAAAATAATAAATGCCTCTTGTTTGGATCTTTGATTAGCTTAGGCTAGTGAGTGTGTATATCATTCAAGTATGGGAAATTTGGGAATATTGGTTGGGATAAAAGAGTGTTTTTATATTTTCATTAAAGATTTTGGGAATTGGGTACATACTCATGCATTGAATGTTTAAACCATATGCATTGATGCTCTTATATATATTTTAGCTTGAAAAAAATGATAAAGACAAAAGAAAAAATATATAAAAGAAAAAAAAGAAAAAGAGAAAAATAAAAGCAATAAAAGGGGACAAAATGCCCCAAAGTGAAGTTCAATAATAATTAATGCATATGTGTTGTGATAAAAAAATGCATAAGTGTATGAAAAAGTGAAGAATGGGTAGTTAGGATTGCTTTAAATAGTATAGGTTGTCATAGGTTAGGTGGGAAGTTTAAGTTAATCAAAGATTTAAATTCTAGTCCACTTAACCAAATACAATCTTACCTTGACCCTAACCCTATTACAACCTATGGATAAGTCCTCATGATATTTGTATGCATGCATGAAATAATTGTTGATTGTTAGATGAAAAAAAAATCTTAGAAAGTATAATTAGAGGAGAATTGAGTGAATCAACCCTATACACTTGAGTGACTAGAGCGGATACACATCCGGTGAGGGTTCGATTGCTCAATTACATGTTGTCACCTATGATCATCTCCTTTCTTGCAAGTTGTTAAGATCTTTTCAATAACTCAATTCAATTGTGGATTTGATTTGGTTGTTAATACCTTTAGCCCTCATGTTCATATATGTATTCTTGGGAATTGAGTTATTTTGACCAAGCAGTTGTATTCATTTAGATAGTTGCATTTAGATAGGTTGCAGTTAGGTAGTCTGCTTTGAATAAATGTTGATACCCTTTGTTTCTTTCTTGAGTTTAGCATGAGGACATGCTTAGTTTAAGTGTGGAGAGGTTTGATAAACCCCAATTTTGTGGTTTATCTTGTGCTTAATTTGGGGGATTTTATCAACTTTTCTCACATTTATTCAATGAAATAGCATGGTTTTATAATTCTCCCTAAATTTGTGCTTAAGTGTGAAAACATGCTTTTTAGGCCTTTAAATAGCTAAATTTAATTCACTTTAATTCCATTCGATGCCTTGATGTGTTTGTTGAGTGATTTTAGGTTCATAAGGCAAGTATTGGATGGAAGAAGTGAAGAAAAAAGCATGCAAAGTGGAGAATTCATGGAAAAACAAGGATTTGGAGTGCTTAGAGCGACGCGCATGCGTGACAGACGCGTACGCGTGAAGAGGTGCATCGTCGAAGGCGACGCGTACGCGTAACATGACACGTGTAATAGCCCAGACCTCCCGCTAGCATGATATTGTCCGCTTTGGCACACAAGGTCTCACGGTTTTGCCTTTGACGATAAGGATGATAGCCGAAGCTCCCCACACTCACTCGTCAAAACGCGTCATGCTAGGGAGAGGTATCCACACCCTTATAAGGCATGCTTCGTTCCCCTCCCCAACCGATGTGGGACCTTACAACGCGTATGCGTGACATGACGCGTACGCATGATAAGAAAAAGCTAGACGACGCCTACGCGTGACCCATGAGTACGTGTCACAGCCAGCACGTGACCTCATTAAAGTGAAAATGCTGGGGGCAATTTTTGAGCTTCCTAAGCCCAAATCCAAATCGTTTCTGAGGGTATTTCATGCAGAATTGAAGATTGGATAAAGGGAGAGCATTTAGAGTGTAGAAAACATGCCTTAGGTTAGTTCTAGAGGGAGAAGCTCCCTCTTCTCTCTAGAAATTAGGTTAATTACTTGTTTTGATTTAGTTTCCTTTACTTTTCCTTGTTGATTTTGCTTTAATTTTCTTAGTTCCTCTTTTTAATTTCTATTTTGTGCCGCTTTTTATTTTATAAATACTTTTATTGATTTTAATTTCCTTTACTGCAATTTGAGGTTTTATGTTCTTTTCTTGCTTATTTGAGTTGTCATTGTTATGTTCTTGCAATTGGGTAGTAGTAGATTTTAATATTTCTTGCAATTTATGATACTTTCGTTTTATGCCTTCCAAGTGATTGACAAAATGGTTGGTTGGATGTTAGAGTAGATTTTTGAGCATTCTCGGCTTGGAAAAAGAAATTAGGCAATCTTGAGTCATTAATACCCAATTTAGATTGGTGATCTAGAGTTGTTAGTTAATATTATTTCCATTGACTCTAATCTCTTGCTAATTCAATTAGTAAGTTGATTAGGATTTTCGGATTGAGATTAACTAGTCTTATTTGACTTTCTCTCGTGTGAAGATAACATTGTACCTTCTTCCATTGTTAGAGTTGACTAAATAGGATAAATTCTTGATATGTATTGTGACATGATTAGTGACTAGGATAGAAATCCTAGATTCTCAATCCTTGCCATGAATGTCTCTCTTTAGTAATTGCTTTCTTTAGTTGTTTTCTTTATTTTCTTGCCCTTTTATCAACCAACCCACCCGTTGGATACCATAACCAATAATATGCATATATCACTACAATTCCTTGAGAATACGACCCAGGACTAATACTCTCGGTTATTTTTATTGGGTTGGACTTGTGACAACCAAAAATTAAACTTTGATTTGAGGATCAAATATCGGTTTGGACTATGCTCAGAATGAAATTATTTGCTTATATTCTGAACCGGTATAAATACTCACATCAGGTTACTTGACACTAGCACACCACAAGCATATGGTTAGGGAAGACTACTCTTTTGAGCTCTTAGATCAAGTTTGACCCTCCTAACTATTGATGCTCAAAACCTTGGACCTTTTTCTTTTGACCTTTTTTATTTCTTTTTGCTGTTTGTTTTGCTTCAAGAATTATTTTTTTCAGAGAATCTATAATACTTCAGTAAGTTCCTGTTCCTCAAGAACCAATATACTCAACTCCAATAACAAATATGCACTGTTCAGTTCATACATTCAGAAATAAAGATGATACCACCGCATCAAAGTAACTAGGATAACTCATAATATAACTCAAGGTCTCGTGCATTCTACTACTTTTTTTTCAATAGATTTTTCTTTTTAAGCTTGATGCATAATACATAAGAAATCTTGAAAAATTTTCAAAAATAAACTACTAAACTATAAAGCAAAGAAATCCTAAGGGTGATCATGCAAACTCAGACAAGAAAACAAATAATGGAACAAAATACTCAAAACAAACATAAGATAAAGGAAAGGTAGAATGAAACTCAACCAACTCAGTGATGGTGGCTGCTGCTCCCTCCAAAGAATCCTCTGGAGATTTTAAGCTCATCAATGTCACGCCCCTGCCTCCTCTGCTCCTCCATCATCTGATGGAGGAGAGCAGATTGATCATGATGCTCCAGCCTTAGTTGATCAACTGATGATGTCAGCTCCCCTAAAGATGTGGTCAACTAATCCCAGTAATCACAGGGAGGGAAGTACATCCTCTGTGGCATCTCCAGAAGATCCTGTGGAGGCGGTCGAACTGACTGTTGCTGCGGTTCTTGCACGGGTTCCCTTGCGTGCTCTATACCCTTCTTTGTGATCGGTCTCTCATCATCGATCGGGGTATCTCCCTCAATGAGAGCTCCAGCTGCTGCACGTAAGCGGTAGATGAAGTGAGGGAATTCCAGCCTTGCAGTGATGGAGGACTTGTCAGCTACTGTGTAAAACTACTGAGGGATCAACTCATGCACCTCCACCTCATTGCCGAGCATAATACACTGAATCATCACTGCTTACTCAAATGTAACCTCAGAGCGGATAATTTATACCCTTTTTGGCATTGTTTTTACATAGTTTTTAGTATGTTTTAATTACTTTTTATTATATTTTTATTAGTTTTTATTCAAAAATCACATTTCTAGACTTTACTATGATTTTGTGTGTTTTTCTGTGATTTCAGGTATTTTTTAGCTGAAATTGAGGGACCTGAGCAAAAATCTGATTCAGAGGCTGAAAATGGACTGCAGATGCTGTTAGATTTTGACCCTGCTGCACTAGAAATGGATTTTCTAGAGTTACAGATACCCAATTGGTGCGGTCTTAATTGCATTGGAATGTAGACATCCCGGGCTTTCCAGAAATATATAATAGTCTATACTTTGCCCGAGCTTTGATGGCCCAAACTGGCGTCCAAAGCCAGCCTAAAACTTTCTGGCGTAAAACGCCCAAACTGGCACCCAAGCTAGTGTTTAACTCCAGGAACAGCCTATGCACGAAAAATCTTCAATGCTCAGCCCAAGCACACACCAAGTGGGCTCCGAAAGTGGATTTCTGCACTATCTGCACTTAGTTACTCATTTTCTGTAAACCTAAGTAACTAGTTTAGTATAAATAACACTTTTTACTATTGTATTCAGACTTTTTCATCTTTGGACGTTTAGTCCTTAGACATTGGAGGCTGGCCACACGGCCATGCTTAGACCTTTTTCACTTATGTATTTTCTACGGTGGAGTTTCTACATCCCATAGATTAAGGTGTGGAGCTCTGCTGTTCTTCATGAATTAATGCAAGTACTATTGTTTTTCTCTCAATTCATGCCTACTTCTTCTCCAAGATATACTCTTGTTCTTAATTCAGTTAAGTCAGAATGAAGGGGTGACCCGTGACAATCACCCACTATCTTCGTTACTTGCTTAACCAAGATCCGCGTGCCTGACAATCACAAAGCGGTCTACATGATGTTCAACGTAGTCATTGGTCGACAGCCGGAGTATATTCTCTTGGATATCTAATACACAGACCGATTCTGTGAGATTAGCATCTTCGTGGTATAGGCTAGAACAATTGGCGGCATTCTTGGGATCTGAAAAGTCTAAACCTTGTCTGTGGTATTCCGAGTAGGATCTGGTAAGGGATGACTGTGACGAGCTTCAAACCTGCGAATGTTGGGCGCAGTGATAGTGTGAAAAAGGATCAATGGATCCTATTCCGATGCTAGCGGGAATCGACAGATGATTAGCCATGCGGTAGCTGTACCTGATATTTTTTATCCGAGACGAGAAATCCGACAATTGATTAGCCATGCAGAAACCGTAGAAGACCATTTTCACTGAGAGGATCCTATAGCTTGCCATGAAAGGAAGTAACATACGGTTGGAATAAGGCAATAGGAAAGCAGAGGTTCAGAAGCAACAAAGCATCTCCATACGCTTATCTGAAATTTCCACTAGTGAATTACATAAGTAACTTTATCTTATTTTATGTTTTATTTATATTTTAATTATCAAAATCTCATAACCATTTGAATCTGCCTGACTGAGATTTACAAGGATGACCATAGCTTTCTTTAAGCCGACAATCTCCGTGGGATCGACCCTTACTCACGTAAGGTTTATTACTTGGACGACCCAGTGCACTTGCTGGTTAGTTGTGCGGAGATGTGAAAAGTGCGAATCACGATTTCCCGCACCAAGTTTTTGGCGCCGTTGCCGGGGATTGTTCGAGTTTGGCGAACTGACGGTTCATCTTGTTGCTTAGATTAGGTAATTTTATTTTATGTTTAAACTTTTTATTTTAATTTTTGAAAAATTCGAAAAAAATAATAAAAAAATTTGTGTTTTCAAAAAATTCAAAAATATTTTGTTCTTCAGAATTTTTAAGAATGAATTCTAGATTTTCATAAGATATGTTGAAGCATGGCTGGCTGTTAAGCCATGTTTAATCTTTTGGACCGAGGTTTCCACTTATCTTTGCAGGAGCCTTTTGGTTCCTATCAATTTGGTTGTTGTATGTAATGCTGTGCTAAAGCTTGGCTGGCTATTTGGCCATGTCTAATTCTTTTGGACCGAAGCTTTAGACTAACATTGCATGATTCCTGGAATTCTTATTAAAAATTTTGTATCTCTTTATTTTCTTTTTCCAAAAAAAAATTTCAAAAAATATACAAAAAAAATTAATAAAATCATAAAAAACAAAAAATATTTTGTGTTTCTTGTTTGAGTCTAGTGTCAAATTTTAAGTTTGGTGTCAATTGCATCTTTTTAATTTTTCTTTAATTTTCGAAAATATATGCATTATGTTCTTATTTGATCTTCAAGTTGTTCTTGATGATTTTTCTTGTTTGATCTTTAAATCTTCTTGTTTTGTGTCTTTTCTTGTTTTTCATATGCACTTTTGAATTACTAGTGTTTAAAGTTTAAAAAATTTTAAGTTTGGTATCTTGCATGTTTTTCTTTTCTTAAAAATTTTCAAAAATATGTTCTTGATGTTCATCATGATCTTCAAAGTGTTCTTGGTGTTCATCTTGACATTCAAAGTGTTCTTGCATGCATTTTTTGTTTTGATCTTAAATTTTTATGTCTTGTGTTATTTTATTACTTTTCTCTCTCCTCATTAAAAATTTCAAAAAATAAAAAATAATATATTTCCCTTATTTTACTCATAAATTTTGAAATTTTGTGTTAATTTAGTCAAAAGTTTTAAATTTTAGTTGTTTCTTGTTAATCAAGTCAAAATTTCAAATTAAAAATTCTATCTTTTTTTCAAATCTTTTCAAAATCAAATCTTTTTTCATTTTTCTTTCATGTTTTTCGAAAATTTTAAAAATTGATTTTCAAAATCTTTTTCTTACTTTTATTTCATATTTTCGAAACTTTTACTAACAATTAATGTTGAGTCAAAAAATTTTCAAGTTGTTACTTGCCTATTAAGAAAGGTTCAATCTTTAAATTCTAGAATCATATCTTTTAGTTTCTTGTTAGTCAAGTAATCAACTTTAATTCCAAAAATAAAATCTTTTTAATTTTTTTTCAAATATTTTTCAAAATAAATTTCAATCATATCTTTTTTTTTTTAAATTCAATTTCAAAATCTTTTTCTAACTTTTTATCTTTTCAAAATTGATTTTCAAATCTTTTTCAATTAATCATTTGATTTGTTTGTTTTAATTTTAAAGGTTTACTATTTCTTATCTTTTTCAAAACCACCTAACTACTTTTCTCTCTTTAATTTTCGAAAATTACTAACAACTTTTTCAAAAATATTTTTAATTAATTAATTTATTTAGTTTTCAAATTACTTTTATTTCTCATCTTAAATTTTGAGTTCTAACTTATAATTAAAATAAAAACAAAAATATTTTTCTTTTCTTTTAATTAAAATTCGAATAACTCTCCCTCTCATATCTTTCTATTTATTTTATTTATTTACTAACACTTGTCTTCTATTCTCCATTCTTCTACTCACAGAAAGGAATCTCTATACTGTGACATAGAGGATTCCTCTTCTTCTCTATTCTTTTCTTTTTTATATGAGCAGGAACAAGGATAAGAACATTCTTGTTGAAGCTGATCCTAAACCTGAAAGGACTCTAAAGAAGAAGCTAAGAGAAGCTAAAGCACAACACTCTGGAGAGGACCTTACAGAAATTTTCGAAAAAGAAGAAGACATGGCAGCCGAAAATAACAACAATGGTGGAGATGCAAGGAAGGTACTTGGTGACTTTACTGCACTGACTTCTAACTTCTATGGAAGAAGCATCTCAATTCCTACAATTGGAGCAAACAACTTTGAGCTTAAGCCTCAATTAGTTTCTCTAATGTAACAGAATTGCAAGTTTCATGGACTTCCATTGGAAGATCCTCATCAATTCTTAGCTGAATTCTTGCAAATTTGTGACACTGTTAAGACTAATGGGGTTAATCCTGAGGTCTACAGACTTATGCTTTTCCCCTTTGCTATAAGAGACAGAGCTAGGATATGGTTGGAATCACAACCTAAAGAAAGCCTAAACTCTTGGGAAAAGTTGGTCAATCCCTTCTTGGCCAAATTCTTTCCAGCTCAAAAGTTGAGCAAGCTTAGAGTGGAAGTCCAAACCTTCAGACAGAAGGAAGGTGAATCCCTCTATGAAGCTTGGGAAAGATACAAGCAATTGATCAGAAGGTGTCCTTCTGACATGCTTTCAGAATGGAGCATCCTATGTATATTCTATGATGGTCTGTCTGAATTGTCCAAGATGTCATTGGATCACTCTGCTGATGGATCCTTTCATCTGAAGAAGACACCTGCAGAAGCCTAGGAATTCATTGAGATGGTTGCAAATAACCAGTTCATGTATACTTCTGAAAGAAATCCTGTGAATAATGGGATAACTCAGAAGAAATGAGTTCTTGAGATTGATACTCTGAATGCCATATTGGCTCAGAACAAAATATTGACTCAGCAAGTCAATATGATTTTTCAGAGTCTGACTGAAATGCAAGCTGCATCAGGCAGTACTAAAGAAGCTTCCCCTGAAGGAGAAGCTTATGACCCTGAGAATCCTGCAATGGAATAGGTGAACTACATGGGAGAATCCTATGGAAATACCTATAATCCTTCATGGAAAAATCACCCTAATTTCTCATGGAAGGACCAACAGAAGCCTAATCAAGGCTTCAATAATAATGGTGGGAGAAATAGGTTTGGCAATAGCAAGCCTTTTCCATCATCTTCTGAGCAACAGACAAAGAATTCTAAGCAGAGCCACTCTGACTTAGCAACCATAGTCTCTGATCTATCTAAGGCCATTCTCAGTTTCATGACTGAAACAAGGTCCTCCATAAAAAATTTGGAGGCACAAGTGGGTCAACTGAGTAAAAGAGTTACTGAAATCCCTCCTAGTACTCTCCCAAGCAATACAGAAGAGAATCCAAAGAGAGAGTGTAAGGCCATCAATATACCCCACACGGCCAAACCTGGAGAGAGTTAAAAGGCAGTGATTTCCAATGAGGAAGACCTTAATGGACGTCTACTGGCTACTAAGGAGTTCCCTAATAAGGAACCAAAGGAATCTGAGGCTCATATAGAGACCATAGAGATTCCACTGAACTTACTGTTGCCATTCATGAGCTTTGATGAGTATTCCTCCTCTGAAAAGGATGAAGATATTATTGAAGAGCAAGTTGCTCAGTATCTAGGAGCAATCATGAAGCTGAATGCCAAGTTATTTGGTAATGAGACTTGGGAGGATGAACCTCCATTGCTCATCAATGAACTGAATGCTTTGGGGCAATTAAAGTTACCTCAGAAGAAATCGGATCCCGAAAAGTTCTTAATACCCTTTACCATAGGCACCATGACCTTTAAGAAGGCTCTATGTGACCTGGGGTTAGGTATAAACCTCATGCCACTCTCTGTAATGGAAAAACTAGGGATCTTTGAGGTACAAGCTGCTAAATTCTCACTAGAATTGGCAGACAAATTAAGGAAACAGGCTTATGAAATTGTAGAGGATGTCTTAGTGAAGGTTGAAGGCTTTTACATCCCTGCTGGTTTCATAATCCTAGACACTAGAAAGGATGAAGATGAATCCATCATCCTTGGAAGACCCTTCCTAGCCACAGCAAAAGCTGTGATTGATGTGGACAGAGGAGAGTTAGTCCTTCAATTGAATGAGGACTACCTTGTGTTTAAGGCTCAAGGATCTTCTTCTGTAACCATGGAGAGGAAGCATGAAAAGCTTCTCTCAATACAGAGTCAAACAGAGCCCTCACACTCAACTTCTAAGTTTGGTGTTGGAGAGGCCACCATTAAGCTCTGAATCTCTGTGAGGCTCTCTAAAAGCTCACTGTCAAGCTATTGACGTTAAAGAAGCACTTATTGGGAGGCAACCCAATGTTATTTAATTATATTTATTTGTTTTCTATTATTATTTTATGTTTTCTTTAGGTTGATGATCATGTGAAGTCATAAAAAAAATTGTTATAGAATTAAAGCAAAATGAAAAACAGCATCAAAAATAGCACACCCTGGAGGATAGGCTTACTGGCGTTTAAACGCCAGTAAGGATAGTAAAATGGGCGTTTAATGCCCAGTCTGGCAGTATTCTTGGCGTTTAACGCCAGAAAAGGGTGTCTGGCATTTGGCTGGCGTTAAACGCCAGAAAGGGGCAGCAGACTGGCGTTTAACGCCAGGAAATGTAGCAAAGCTGGCGTTAAACGCTAGGATTGGCACACGGTGGGCGTTTAAACACCAGAATGGTGCAGGGAGCAGAATTCCTTGATACCTCAGGATCTGTGGACCCCACAGGATCCTCACCTACCCCACCTCTTCTTCTCTCCTCTTTCACACCTTTCCATAACACTCTTCCCCAAATACCCTTGACCAATCCCATCAATAACTCTTCCCCAAATACCCTTCACCTATCAAATCTTACCGTCTTCTCCAAAATCTCTTCACCACTCACATCCATCCATCATAAACCCCACCTACCTCACCATTCAAATTCAAACCATTTTCCTCCCAAACCCACCCCTTCATAACCGAATTCCCTCTCTCTCTTACCCTATAAATACCCCCTCCTTACCACCTTCACTTTCACACATCACAAACAATTTTCCCCCTTGGCCGAAACCAACACTACCCTCCATCTCCTCCATTTCTTCTTCTTCTACTCCTTTCTTTCTTCTTTTGCTCGAGGACGAGCAAACTTTTTAAGTTTGGTATGGAAAAAGCTCTGCTTTTCTATTTTTCCATAACCACTAATGGCACATAAGACCGGAGAAACCTCTAGAAAGAGGAAAGGGAAGTCAATTTCTTCCACCTCTGAGTCATGGGAGATGGAGAGATTCATCTCAAAGGTCCATCAAGACCACTTCTATGAAGTTGTGGCTAAGAAAAAGGTGATCCTTGAGCTTCAAACTCAAAAAGAGTGAATATCCAAAGATCCGACATGAGATTCAAAGAAGGGGCTGGAAAACTCTCACCAATCCCAATCAACAAGTCAGAATCTTAATAGTTCAAGAGTTCTGTGCCAATGCATGGATCACTAAGAACCATAATCAAAGTGTGAACCCGAACCCAAAGAATTTGCTCACAATGGTTCGGGAGAATTACTTGGATTTCAGTCCGGAGAATGTGAGATTAGCATTCAATTTGCCAACAATGCAAGGAGATCCTCATCCTTTCACTAGAAGGGTCAACTTTGATCAAAGGTTGGACCAAGTCCTTAGGGACATTTGTGTGGAAAGAGCTCAATGGAAGAGAGACTTAAGAGGCAAGCCGGTTTAACTAAGAAGGCTTGACTTCAAACCCGTGGCTAGGGGATGGTTGAAGTTCATCCAACGCTCTATCATTCCTACTAGCAACCGGTCTGAAGTTACAATAGACTGGGCTATTATGATCCATAGTATCATGAATGGAGAGGAAGTAGAAGTTCATGAGATCATATCCCTAGAACTCTACAAGGTGGCAGACAAGCCCTCTACTTTGGCAAAGTTAGCCTTCCCTCATCTCATCTGTATCCTATGCAATTTAGCTGGAATTACCATAGAGGGAGACATTCTCATTGAAGGAGACAATCCCATCACTAAGAAAAGGATGGAGCAAACAAGAGAGCCCACTCATGGACCTCAACAAGAGCATGAGGAAATTCCTCATCAAGAAATCCCTGAGATACCTAAAGGGATGCACTTTCCTCCACACAACTATTGGGAGCAACTCAACACCTCTTTAGGAGATTTGAGTTCTAACATGGAGCAACTAAGGATGGAGCACCAAGAGCATTCCATCATCCTCCATGAAATTAGAGAGGACCAAAGAGCCATGAGAGAGGAGCAACAAAGGCAAGGAAGAGACATAGAGGAGCTCAAGAACTCCATAAGATCTTCAAGAGGAAGAACTAGCCGCCATCACTAAGGTGGACCCGTTTAATTTCCTTGTTCTTATTTTTCTATTTTTCGAAAATTATGCTTTATATTTTGTCTATGTTTGTGTCTTTATTACATGATCATTAGTGTTTAGTGTCTATGTCTTAAAGCTATGAATGTCTTATGAATCCTTCACCTTTCTTAAATGAAAAAAATGTTTTCTGAAAAAGAAAAAGAAGTACATGAATTTCAAATTACATCTTGAAAATAATCTAATTATTTTGATGTGGTGGCAATACTTTTTGTTTTTTGAATGAATGCTTGAACAGTGCATATTTTTGATATTGTTGTTTATGAATGTTAAAATTGTTGGCTCTTGAAAGAATAATGAAAAAGGAGAAATGTTATTGATAATCTAAAAAATCATAAAATTGAGTCTTGAAGCAAGAAAAAGCAGTGAAAAGCTTGCAGAAAAAAAAGAAAAGAAAAAAAATGGCGAAAAAAAAGAAAAAGAAAAAATAAAATATAATAAAAGAGAAAGAAAAAGAAAAAGCAAGCAGAAAAAGCCAATATCCCTTTAAACCAAAAGGCAAGGGTAAAAAGGATGCAAGGCTTTGAGCATTAATGGATAGGAGGGCCCAAAGGAATAAAATCCTGGCCTAAGCGGCTAAACCAAGCTGTCCCTAACCATGTGCTTGTGGTGTGAAGGTGTCAAGTGAAAAGCTTGAGACTAAGCGGTTAAAGTCGTGGTCTAAAGCAAAAAGAGTGTGCTTAAGAGCTCTGGGCACCTCTAACTGGGGACTCTAGCAAAGCTGAGTCACAATCTGAAAAGGTTCACCTAGTTATGTGTATGTGGCATTTATGTATCCGGTGGTAATACTGGAAAACAAAATGCTTAGGGCCAAGGCCAGGACTCATAAAGTAGCTGTGTTCAAGAATCAACATACTGAACTAAGAGGATCAATAACACTATCTGAATTCTGAGTTCCTATAGATTCCAATCATTTTGAACTTCAAAGGATAAAGTGAGTTGCCAAAACTGTTCAGAAGCAAAAAAGGCTACAAGTCCCGCTCATCTAATTGGAATTGAGCTTCATTGATATTTGAAATTTATTGTATATTATCTTCTTTTAATCCTATTTTTTTAGTTGCTTGGGGACAAGCAACAATTTAAGTTTGGTGTTGTGATGAGCGGATAATTTATACCGTTTTTGGCATTATTTTTACATAGTTTTTAGTATGTTTTAATTACTTTTTATTATATTTTATTAGTTTTTATTCAAAAATAAAATTTCTGGACTTTACTTTGAGTTTGTATGTTTTTCTGTGATTTCAGGTATTTTCTGGCTGAAATTGAGGGACCTGGGTAAAAATCTGATTCAGAGGCTGAAAAAGGACTGCAGATGCTGTTGGATTCTGACCCTGTTGCACTCGAAACGAATTTTCTGGAGTTACAGAAGCCAAATTGGTGCGCTCTTAATTGCGTTGGAAAGTAGACATCCTGGGCTTTCCATCAATATATAATAGTCTATACTTTTCTTGACATTTGATGGCCCAAACTGGCGTCCAAATCCAGCCTAAAACTTTCTGGCGTAAAACGCCCAAACTGGCACCAGAATTGGAGTTAAACGCCCAAACTGGCACCCAAGCTGGCGTTTAACCCTAGGAACAGCCTATGCATGAAAAAGCTTCAATGCTCAGACCAAGCACACACGAAGTGGGCCCCGGAAGTAGATTTCTGCACTATCTGCACTTAGTTACTCATTTTCTGTAAACCTAAGTAACTAGTTTAGTATAAATAGCACTTTTTACTATTGTATTCAGACTTTTTCATCTTTGGACGTTTAGTCCTTAGACATTGGAGGCTGGCCAAACGGCCATGCTTAGACCTTTTTCACGTATGTATTTTCTACAGTGGAGTGAGTTTCCACACCCCATAGATTAAGGTGTGGAGCTCTGCTGTTTTTCATGAATTAATGCAAGTACTATTATTTTTCTTTCAATTCATGCCTACTTCTTCTCCAAGATATACTCTTGTTCTTAATTAAGTTAAGTCAGAATGAAGGGGTGACCCATGACAATCACCCACTATCTTCGTTACTCGCTTAGCCATGATCCGCGTGCCTGACAACCACAAAGCGGTCTACATGATATTCAACGTAGTCATTGGACGACAGCCGGAGTATATTCTCTTAGATATCTAATACACAGACTGAGTCCATGAGATTAGTATCTTCGTAGTATAGGCTAGAACAATTTGCAGCATTCCTGGGATCCGAAAAGTCTAAACCTTGTCTGTGGTATTTCGAGTAGGATCTGGGAAGGGATGACTGTGACGAGCTTCAAACCTTCGAATGTTGGGCGTAGTGACAGTGTGCAAAAGGATCAATGGATCCTATTCCGACGCTAGCAGGAACTGACAGATGATTAGCCATGCGGTAGCTGTACCTGGTATTTTTCATCCGAGACGAGAAATCCGACAGTTAATTAGCCGTGCAGAAACCGTAGCGGACCATTTTCACTGAGAGGATCCTACAGCTTGCCATGGAAGGAAGTAACGCACGATTAGAATAAGGCAATAGGAAAGTAGAGGTTCAGAAGCAACAAAGCATCTCCATACGCTTATCTGAAATTTCCACCAGTGAATTACATAAGTAACTTTATCTTATTTTATGTTTTATTTATATTTTAATTATCAAAACCTCATAACCATTTGAATCCGCCTGACTGAGATTTACAAGGATGACCATAGCTTGCTTCAAGTCGACAATCTCCATGGGATCGACCCTTACTCACGTAAGGTTTATTACTTGGACGACCCAATGCACTTACTGGTTAGTTGTGCGGATATGTGAAAAGTGTGAATCACGATTTCCCACACCAGCCGACCTTGAGCATCCCTCCTCCACTGAGCTCTAGGTATGCAGATGTCAGTAAGGACTTGATCCAACCGCTGGTCAGTATTGACCATGCGAGTGTGTGAATGAGGGTCCTCTCGTGGCTCTAACAACTGTAGCGCCACGCTCACACTCTCTGGGCTGAAATCCATGATGTATCCTCTGACCATAGGGTGCCAACTGTTCGGCTCCATGTTCACGCTTCTATCATGATTGCTCGTCACCCAAGCATTGTCATAGAACTCTCGCACCCTTAGCACTCCAACCTCGGTGACGGGGTTGGCCAAAACTTCTCAATCCTGTCTCAGAATCTGATATAGGATCTCCGGGTACTCATCATTCTTCAATCTGAAGGGGACCTCGAGGATCACCTTCTTCTTCCTCACCACATCATAAAAATGGTCTTGATGGGTCTTGGAAAAGAATCGTGTAAAATCCCATGGATCGGAAGTGGGGGCTTTCTCCTTTCTTTTCCTTGAGGATTCTTCGGTTTTGGGTGCCATAGAGGAAAAAGTGGAGAAGCAAAAAGTGGACTGGCCAACACCAAACTTAAAAGTTTTGCTCGTCCCCGAGCAAAATAAAAATAGAGAATAAGAAAAGGAAAAGAAGAGAGAAGGATGAGATAGAGGAGAGTGGGGATGATTGATGCACGGAAATTATGCCGGTTCGGGTTTTCAACAAAAATATAGAATTCTGTTGCAAGTATAGACCAAAATCGGGAATTAACTCCCACGATCAAAGTTTAAATTCAAAGGTTTGTCACATTCCAAAATAAATTAATAACCGGGAGTTCTAAGTCCCGGGTCGTCTCCCTCAGACTATGTAATTAAGATGTCACACTCCTGGTTGTGAGGAGAAGAGGGGGTTTTCAATTGTATAACGGAAATTTAAAAGAACTAAGAAATAAAAAAACTAACAAATGATTAAAAAGGGAATTAATGCAAGAAAAAAGAAACAAGATAAAAACTTAATGAAAATGCTATAAATACATAAAAGAGCATTGACTTGGGAATGAGAATTAAGGAATCCTATTATTGTCATAACTACAACTATGGCAACTATGATGAGTTAATCTCACTTCGTCAATCCCTAACATCGAGGAGTAAGTCAAGCAAGAATAATCGACCCTAATCCATAAGTCCTAGCTAACTTACCAATTAACTTAGTAAAAAGCTAGTGTCAATGGAAACAAGAATCAACTAACAACCCAAGAATTACCACTAAATGTCGAACATTATGACTCTAGTATCCTAGGAACTCATTTTCCAAGACAAGGTGTGAAAATCTACTCAAAACTCATAATTGGCATTTTTACAAACACCTTGTTGGCATAAAAGCATAACATGTAAAATTGAAAAGGAAAAAGAAAACTATAACCAAACTATTCACAAAATTAACAATAAACATTCAATCAAGCAAATAGAAATCATAAAACACTAAATTCATCAACCAAAACTTCAAGAAATTAAAATTGCATATATTAACAAAATAACTTGAACTATGAGCAAAATGTAACAAAAGTAGTGTAATTAAAGAGGGAATTAAAGAGTACTTACAATAAAGATGTGCAAAATCCAAGATCAAAACTTGACTATAAAATGCTACAATAAAAATTAAGTAAAACCCTAAGAGAGAATTTCTCAAAACAACACTACTCCTACTCATAATTAGGTTTTCTATCTAAAAGTGAGCTCTCCCTTTGATATGGAATGAAGTCCTCTTGATATAGCACCCAATCAGCTTCAGAAACACCAAAAATTGGGCCAAGAGGTGTGCATATATACAGATGTGCACGTACGCGCATTTGCTAATTTTTTCACTTGTGCATACGCACACATGACTGTGTGCTTCTCCTTTGTTTTCTTCATGAAATCTCCCATTTTGCATGCTTTCTTCCACTTCTACCAAACCATTCTTGCCTAATTGACCTAAAATCATGGCATCAAATGGAATAAAAATGGAATTAAAATAATCAATTTAAGAATAAAAACACATGTTTTCACATTTAGGTTCAAATAAGAGAAAAATCACAAAGGTATGCTATTTTAGTGATTAAGTATGAGTTTATGTGATGAAATCCATCCAATTCAAGCAAAAAATTATTATCAAATATGGACTCATCAATGACTTCGGCCTTTGGGTGTGAAAAAGGGGAAGTTGAAGAAGGGGAAGTGTGTATGGTGAAATGTGGGTAAGAGGGGAGGAGTAGTGTGAGATGTGGTGAAAGTGTATTAAGAATGGGGTAATTATAGGTGGGGGTAGGAGGAGTTTTGATCATGGGGTGGTGATGCCAGGGCATTTTGGCCAGTTTCACTGACCTTTTCTTTACTGTTTTTAGGGTAGTTTCATGCATTTCCTTAGGAAATAAGTTAGTTTTGGATAGATATTCACTTACATCTTGATTCAAGCATACATTGTGCACTTTACATGATTTCATGAGGATTTTGCATGAATTTAAGGACAAAATTGGATGTTGCATTTCCCATGACTTGGACTAGAACTTTGATGCACGTTATTGCTTGATTTCAGGACAAAGGAAGCAAAGAAGAACCACATTAGTGGCTACGTTAGTTACACTAACGTTAACACTAACGTGGAATGGGAGTAACTTGCAAAGTTAATGAGAAAAGTGATTGCTAATAACACTCTTGAAGCCATCATTGCCCACGTTAAGAGTCACGTTAACTAAGTTAACGTAAACTCTAACGTGGAAGTAAAGAAATGGAGCCAACGTTAGTGACACTTAACATTATCACTAACGTTGGACCAAGATCATGAGTGGCCACGTTAGAGCCCACGTTAACTTAGTTAACGTGGCCTCTAACATTACGAAGAAAGGGGGGAGCCAACGTTAGTGACACTCAACATTGTCACTAACGTTGGCCAAAGCACATTAAGCCACGTTAACTCCCACGTTAACCTAGTTAACGTGGAAGCTAACGTGAAGGAACAAAGTGGTCGACAACGTTAGTGACACCCAACATTGTCACTAACGTTAGAAGAACACAAGCCCCCAATGAGCCACGTTGACTCCCACGTTAACCTAGTTAACGTGGAAGCTAACATGAAGAAAGAAGGTGATCGCCAACGTTAGTGACACCCAACATTGTCACTAACGTTGGAAGGAGCCACACATGCCACCATGAGCCACGTTAACTCCCACGTTAACTTAGTTAACGTGGAAGCTAGCGTGGATAAGGGAAAGATGAGCCAACGTTAGTGACACTCAACTTTGTCACTAACGTTGGAGATGGCTAGCAAGGCCACGTTAGAAGCCACGTTAACCTAGTTAACGTGGACTCTAACGTGGAAAATAGGGGCAATTTGAAACGTTAGTGATAATGGTAAGTGTCACTAATGTTCTCGAAGGATGGCAAGCCTACGTTAAAAGAGCCACGTTAACTAAGTTAACGTGGACTCTATCGTAGGGAAGGGGGAGGCTTCTCAACGTTATTGGGAAAGTTGAGTCCCAATAACGTGTGCAAAGGACATAGTGGAAACATTAGTGGCAACGTTTGTGCCACTAACGTTGAGGTTAACGTGGCTTTTAACTTTGGTGAGCAACGTTAGTGAAAAAGGTGATTGTCACTAACGTTCTCGAACCCATATTTTTACTGAACGTTAACACCACTAACTTCCTGAGCCAAAGCCCCTGCCCACTTCATACTTTCTCTCTGCAAGTAAAAGCTAAGCCCAATGAAGAAGAAAACTGCTTCAAACTCAAGATCCAAAGGCCCAAGACTTGAAGAATCAACTAGAAGAACAGAAGAGTAGTATATATAGGAGTAGCTTTGAAATATTTTGGACAGTGGGAAATTATAGGGAGACTCTTAGCATAGGAACTACTCTCTGTATTTACTTTCTCTGCACTTCTAAGTTTTCATCATGTATTCTCCATCTTTGTTTTCATTTTCCAGAGCTGTGAACAACTAAACCCCTGTCATTGGGTTAGGGAGCTCTGTTGTAATTTGATGGATCAATACTAGTTTTCATTATTTTTCTTCTATCTTTTCTCTTGATTTTACTTGAAAGCTTTCGATCTTCATCCAATTGAGTAGTTATCTTGAAAAAGAAGCTATTCATACTTGGATGTCTTCTGAACCTTGAAAGAGGAATGAAGAGATCAAGCTAGAAATGCTTTCTCATGCTGGACCAAATTGGGTTTCGATGGATATGTGACTATAATCCTCTCAACACTTGGTTTGGGAAATGCATGTGGTATAATCAGTGACCATACTTCATCTCTTCTCATGAGCAATTGACCAAGGAATTGGCTATTGATCAAGATTTGAGAGATTGAATTACAAGAAATTGTAATTCAATCACTTAAGATTGCCAAGGAGATCAATGAGTGCATTGATTGAGGAAGAGATGAAAATGAAAGTGATCCGGAGAATGCAACATCTCCTAAGCCCAATGAACTCCCCATTTCTGATCTTACCCATTCTCTTTAATTTCTGTTATTTACTTTAATGAGCAATTCCCCCATTCCCATTTACAATTCTGCAATTTACCTTCAGTCATTTACTTTCAGATCTATAATTCTAGCATTTACTTTCCTGTCAATTACCTTCCCGCCATTTTATTTTCTGCAATTCTCAACTCAAATTCTGGATTCGCTCAACTAGAACAGTCCTCTAATTAAAGTTGCTTGATTAATCAATCCTTGTGGGATTCGACCTCACTCTATTGTGAGTTTTTACTTGACGACAAATTCGGTACACTTGCCGAAGGAAATTTGTTGTGAGACAAGTTTTCCGTGCATCAGGTGGGAATGGGGGGTAAATTGAATTTGAATGTGTGTTGTTGGGAAGAGAGATTGTGGGATTGATGAAAGGGGATTGGGTAGAGTGAAAGGTGGGTTGAGAGAATAAAGGAAAGTGATGGGTGATTGGATGGATAAATTTTGGATGGAAAAGTAGGTGAAAGAGAAGAGAGAATAGATAAGATTGAGTGATGAAATGGTTGGTGTCTGGGGTTTATCCATTGGCCAAAGAAGCCTCTTGGAATTCAAAATCTGCAGCATTCCTCCCCCCCTGGGCGTTGAAAGTTGGGCTAGCCTTTGGTGCCACCAGGGGGTCATCCCTTTCTTTTTGCTCCTGGCATTTAATGCTAGGAATGGACGTTAAACGCCCTAGGGGGATCAAATTTTGACGTTTGAATGCTCCCTTTTGGACGTTAAACATCCAACCTCTGCTTTCCCCCTGGGCGCTGAACGTTGGGCTGGCGTTTGGCGCCACCAAGGGGTTGATGCGTGAACATCTTATACCCCTTTTCTAGTTATTCTTATATTGTTTTGAGTTAGATTTTATTTACTTTTACTTGATTTTAGTGAAAAAATCACCTTTAGATGCTACTTTGAGTTTTTCTTATGATTTTATGATTTTAAGTTAATTTCGGAGCAGTTTGGAGGAGCCTGGAGCAAAAGAAGGAAATGCTACCAACACCCACCTGGGGGCTGAACACCCACTCGGCGTTTCATGCCAGTAGGGGAGTAGGGCCAGCAACGTTTCTCCTCCTCTTTGGCGTCTCACGTCCAAATTCTGAAGTAAAACGGCAACAGGAGCCCGAATCACACTCAATTGGGCCTCCAAGTTGATTTAGCACTTCTCAGTTTTATTCTATTTTCTTTTTGTAATTTTTATTTACAAATAATATATTTTAAGTCTAGCATTTATTATTAGGTCAGCATTTAAAGGAAAAGATCACTGAGGTTTAGGATCTTCTTCCTTCCGCACCCTTCAGAACCCTGTTTTCTCTGTAAGTTTTAAGCAACTAAACCTCTTGGTTAAGATTAGGAGCTCTATTTATTTTTATGGATTAAGATTATTATTCTTCTATTTTAATATATGTTTGATTCAATTCTATGGTGTTGTTTTCGAAGTTAATCTTATGAATTGGGTGGAATGGGAGTATGACCCTTTTCTACATGAGTTCTTGTGATTCTCGGGAGAGATATCTTGCTTGAATTACAGCTTGAAAAAAATTCTCCTAGATGGCTAATCACACAACCTGATGGGGATAAACAACATCTATTCAGCCGGGATTGGGGTGATTAGGGCCTTTGTGGTATAAACTAGTTTTCTGAGCTTCATCCTCCGATCTGAATTGAGTGACCACGGGAGTGGCATTTGATGAGGATTAGAGGAGATTAAATCACTAAGGTTTTAATCATTTATAATCACTTACAGTTTGCCATAGAATGAATCGTTCATTATTAAAATAGTTAGTAAGAAGTTTTAATCCAGAAAGATAAACATCTCCGAGACCTTAACTGTTTTCTTATATTATTTCTACACCAAACCTTTAATTGCTTTCTTTATTCTCTTGTTTTCTTGTTTATGCGTTACAACAACAACAACTCTCTTTTACTGTTTGTCTGACTAAGTCCAATAGGATAACCATTGCTTGCTCAATTTGACAATCCTCGTGGGATTGACACTCACTCACCTGAGGTATTACTTGGATGACCCGGTGCACTTACCGGTTAAGTTGTGCGAGTTCTAATTTCGCACACCAAGTTTTTGGCGCCGTTGCCGGGGATTGTTTGTGATTGACAACTACAGGTTGTCTTGTTGCTTAGATTAGGTATTTTTTTTGTTTTGTTCATCCACTTTTTTTTCTTTTAATTTTTGATTTCTTGCTTTTGTTTTTCTTTTAAATTTTAAATTTTTATCTTATTTATCTTTCCCTTTAATTTTGAATTTATTTATTTATTTTCTTTTAATTTCAGATTTTAAGTTTGGTGTCCCTTTAGTGTTTTTCCCTTCTTTTTGAATTTCGAAAATATTTGAACCTTTTTCTTTTTAATTTTCGAAAATTTTTAGGTTAAATTTTGCATACTTATTTTCGAATTCTTTTGTTAATTGTTTATTTTGTCTTGTTTTATTTTTCTTTTCACATAGGATATCTTACTGGGAGTTCTCTATACTCTGACTCCTACTTTTTCTTTGTTTCTTGTTGTTTATGAGCATGAATAGGGACAAAGAACCCCTTCTCGAGTTTGATTCTGAACCTGAAAGGACCTTGAGGCGGCATTTGGAACAAGCTAAAGCCAGACAAAATCTTAAGGAAATCATTGAGAAGGAAGTTGAGGAGACCATTATCGCAGCTAATGGAGGGAATCCAAACACTGAAGACTAAGCAAGGAAGGTGATTGGCTCATACACTGCACCTACACATGACTTCTATGGGCGCAGTATATCTGTACCTGCCATTGGTGCTAATAATTTTGAGCTTAAGCCTCAACTGGTCACTCTGGTGAAGCTGAACTATCAATTCCATGGACTTCTGATGACAAGTCATCTTAGCCTATTTTAACTAGCCTTTTTCTTTTGTTTTCAATTGAATTATGCACTTTCTTGAGCCATAAGCAAGCCAATTGGGTAGATTTTCATGTTTCCTTGGATTTAACCAACCATATATGAATTCATGCCATTTCATGAGGTTTTATGCTATATTTGTTGCATATTATGAAAGATTGAATACCTCATGATTTTAAGCATAGCTTTGATAAGTTTGGTTGATTCATGATAGGTGAAGAAAGCTTGGAGAAAGGTTGAAGCAAAGAGGAATGGCTAGGAGTGAAGAGAGGACAATGGAATAAAAGAAATTGAACCGGGATGCATGAAGTTAGCCCCAACGTTAGCCCCCTAACTTGGAGGCTAACGTTGGGCATGAAAATCACTCCCTGGGCTCCCCACGTTTGAGCCAACGTTAGCCCCCTAACTTGGAGGCTAACGTTGGCACATGACATGGCAAGGAAGGGCTTGAGATCTAGACTTGTTTTCTAGTCTCTTGGATCTCCTGAGATCTTCACTTGTCTTTCTAGATTTCACAATTGATTTGAGTTTTCTCGCTGATTTACTTTTCTGCTACAATTCCCTTCTCTGCAATTTTGCTTCTCTGTTTACATTGCTCCCAATTTACTTTCCTGCAATTTAAGCTTGCTGCAAGAGTTTTGAATTCTGATATATTGCTCTATTTAATTTCCAGCGCCCCAGCCCCTTTACTTTTCATGCAATTTACTTTTCTTGTCATTTAAGATTTTGCCAATTTACTTTTCTTGCAATTTAAGTTTCAATGCAATTTACTTTCTGCAACTTTAAATTAATTGTCCTTTACTTCCTGTTGGTTACAATTTCACACAATTCACATCAATGTTAGCTTGACTAAACTAATCACCCACTAAAGTTGCTTGATCCATCAATCCCTGTGGGATCGACCTCACTCCCGTGAGTTTTATTACTTGATGCGACCCGGTGCACTTGCCGGTTAGATTTGTGTGTTTTGGGAGAAATTTATTTTTCACCAAAATATCTCATCAAGTTTTTGGCGCCGTTGCCGGGGATTGATTAGATCAACAATGATTATGTGGGTGAGAAGTCTAGATCAAGCATTTTCTTTATTTTTGTTTTCTGTTTCAAAGTGAAACCAAGGTGTTTGAGTTTTTGCCTCACTAAGAAATTCTCATCTCTGATATGAGTAATTTCAATTTTCATTGATGTTTGCAAAATACAAATGGAGTTCAACTCATCATTTGGTCAAACAAAATTTTATGGGATATCACCCACCATCACCAATCTCTAATGATGGCTGGGGATATCACCAAGAAACTTCAAATTCTGGGCACTCCAATTCATGGAGCTATGCTTCAGAACCACAAGATGAGAAAGAAAATCATATGGGATATTTCTTTCCACCACAAAATAATGCAAGTCATGATTCTAATGGTGGCTGGGAAGGGAATTCTAGTGCTCCATATGATAATCATCCAAAGATATCATCACTTGACCATACTTCAACCGAAAGCCCCTTTCAAAACTCACCACCCACACAAACTTCCATGAACCACTCAAGGCTTTCAGAGCTTGAGTCCAAGCTCGAAAAATATGCGAAAGAAGCACAAATATCCGAGAAAAGGCAAGAAGCTTTCTTCAAAAATATGAATGAAGAAGTAGAGAAAATAAGGAGGAGCTTAGAACCACTGAGCAAGAAAAATGAAGGCCAATTGATGGATATGAAGGAGAAAGTGGAAAAGCAAGATAAGGAGGCCACTGCATCAAGTGAACTTTCAATGAAGAATGAGGTGGTTGAACCTGAAACTTCACTTGAGATGACAAGAGAACATGAAGACTCACAACTCTCACAAACCTCCCCCATGATAGAGCAATTGAAACAAATGTTGGGTGTAAAAGAGGAAGTGGAGGAGCAAGAAAGTGAAGAAGTCATTCCAAACTCAAGTGAGGCAGAGAAGTACATAAAGGAGGAGTTCATGGAACCACCAATACAAAAAGCTCTGGATGAATGCAAAACTCCAATAATCACACAGCAACCAAGACTTGGATTCAAAGAAGTGAAGGCAACTAACAAGAGCACCAATCCTGTCCCTAATCCAGCAAGCAAGATCAATCAAGCCATTTGCAAAAGGAAGCTTGCTGAGGAAAAGCCAAGGCAAGGGACAGTAGCTGAAACTTCTCCTTCTTTGAAGTCATTTCTCTTAACAAATTGGAAGAAGAGGAAGAAAGTAAAGAACAGGTAGACAGTAGGTACATTTCTTCTCCTTGCTTTGTTTAAATTTCAATAAATTGGCATATGATCACATTATAAGTTTGGTGTTGCCATGCAACAAACTGTTTTCCATCTTCATGGATGATTGCATCAATTTTACATGAAAGTGACACACCAAGATTCTAAGTTTGGTGTGCCACCTATTTTTCTATGCAAATCAATCCAGCAACATCACTTGTCTGTATAATCATATTGCCTTTTACAGTGTTATTTTTCTTCTTAGTTGGATAATTTTTGTTTTCCCTTTGTTTCATTTATTTACTTGTTTTTAATGCTTTCCTTCATTAACTGTTTTTGTTAATACATCACCAAGACATCCTTATTTATAACAGACTCTTCATTTGGTGATTGTATTTAACATATAACAGTTTCTTTTGTTTAGTTTTAGTTTAAATAAATTGACATAGGATTGCATTCTAAGTTTGGTGTTGCTATGCAACACAGTTTGCTTCAAATCTTTACTGGATACTTGCATTAATTCCAAGTGAAAGTGTCACACTAAGTTTGGTGTGCCACTTATCTTTTATGCAAAGTATTATGCTCACCTTCTTAAGCTTGCAATCACAATGTCTCTGTCTCTTGTGCCTTGATTATTATCTTTAATTTTGCTTGCTTGAAACACATGTACTACTAACATTCCTTGTGAAAGACATTCATGATCCATCTTAGCCCCATAGCCACGGTTCTAATAGTTGCTTGAGGATGAGCAAGCATTCTGAGTTTGGTATGGGAAGGAGGAGAATGGGAGGAAAATGACAACAATAGAGAAGATGAACTACAAGGTTGTAAAGTTCCTTTTCCTCTCATTTGTTTCAAGCACTATGAACTGCATGATTGTCTTTACCTTCTCTGTATGCATGTGTGTATGAAAAGGCATAGTTTGATTTCTAAATTGCAACATGGTGCTATGTCATTATGATTTCCAACTTGAGTTTTGTGAATTCAAAAGCAACAAAAGTATCATGATCATAAACAAACAAGGCATTAAAGAAGACTTTAGCATGTGCATAAAAGTATTGGTAAGCTAGTATGTTTGATTGTTGCTTAATTGCATTAGATTTTATTTAATTGAAGTTTTCATCTAGGACATTTTGTGAAATCTTTTAAAATCATGAAAACCTTGAAGAAGCAAATGCAAAATAAAGCAAGAAAAGAAAAAGGGAAAGAATGAGAAAGCTGAAGGCTCTGAGTACCAATGGCAATTCATTTGTTAAGTACTTGTGGTGTTTATGTATCAAGCCAAATGCTTGAAAACAAAACACTTAGAAGTCAAGGTTAGGCTCAAAAGTGCAAAAGCACTCCCTCAAAGCTCAAGGCTCTGAGCATCAATGATTAGAGAGTCAAGAAAAGAAAAGAAAAATGAGCTTAATGAAGTCCTCTAATCAAATGCTTGTGGTGCTTATGTATCAAGTGGTAATACTTGAAAACAAAGCATTTAGAAGTCGTAGCTTTGTTATCAAATCATGGGGCAAAGCACCCAAAAAGGAGAAGCTAATAAGAAAATCAAAAGCTTGTTTCAAGGAAGAAATATAAGAAAGATTTCATAAATTGAGCTAGATGGAAGCATCAATCATTTACATTTCTTTTGTGATTGTAGCATGCTTAGAAAACTAGCTTACCATGAACATTGAGTTGCTATTCTTCTTACCTTGGATTGTCAATCTTTATTGCATGATTCTTTTCTTGCTTGGGGACAAGCAAGCTTTAAGTTTGGTGTTGTGATGACAAGTCATCTTAGCCTATTTTAACTAGCCTTTTTCTTTTGTTTTCAATTGAATTATGCACTTTCTTGAGCCATAAGCAAGCCAATTGGGTAGATTTTCATGTTTCCTTGGATTTAACCAACCATATATGAATTCATGCCATTTCATGAGGTTTTATGCTATATTTGTTGCATATTATGAAATATTGAATACCTCATGATTTTAAGCATAGCTTTGATAAGTTTGGTTGATTCATGATAGGTGAAGAAAGCTTGGAGAAAGGTTGAAGCAAAGAGGAATGGCTAGGAGTGAAGAGAGGACAATGGAATAAAAGAAATTGAACCGGGATGCATGAAGTTAGCCCCAACGTTAGCCCCCTAACTTGGAGGCTAACGTTGGGCATGAAAATCACTCCCTGGGCTCCCCACGTTTGAGCCAACGTTAGCCCCCTAACTTGGAGGCTAACGTTGGCACATGACATGGCAAGGAAGGGCTTGAGATCTAGACTTGTTTTCTAGTCTCTTGGATCTCCTGAGATCTTCACTTGTCTTTCTAGATTTCACAATTGATTTGAGTTTTCTCGCTGATTTACTTTTCTGCTACAATTCCCTTCTCTGCAATTTTGCTTCTCTGTTTACATTGCTCCCAATTTACTTTCCTGCAATTTAAGCTTGCTGCAAGAGTTTTGAATTCTGATATATTGCTCTATTTAATTTCCAGCGCCCCAGCCCCTTTACTTTTCATGCAATTTACTTTTCTTGTCATTTAAGATTTTGCCAATTTACTTTTCTTGCAATTTAAGTTTCAATGCAATTTACTTTCTGCAACTTTAAATTAATTGTCCTTTACTTCCTGTTGGTTACAATTTCACACAATTCACATCAATGTTAGCTTGACTAAACTAATCACCCACTAAAGTTGCTTGATCCATCAATCCCTGTGGGATCGACCTCACTCCCGTGAGTTTTATTACTTGATGCGACCCGGTGCACTTGCCGGTTAGATTTTTGTGTTTTGGGAGAAATTTATTTTTCACCAAAATATCTCATCAAGTTTTTGTTTTCATTAGAATTATGCACTTTCTTAAGCTACAAGCAAGCTAATTGAGTAGATTTTCATGTTTCCCTTGATTGAACCAACCATATGTGAATTCATGCCATTTCATGAGGTTTTGAACTATATTTGTTGCATATTGTGGAAGATTGAATACCTCATGATTTTGAGCAAAACTTTGATTAGTTTGGTTGATCAATGATAGGTGAAGAAGGCTTGGAGAAAGGTTGAAGCAAAGAGGAATGGCTAGGAGTGAAGAGAGGACAATGGAATAAGTGAAAATTGAACCGGGTTGCATGAAGTTAGCCCCAACGTTAGCCCCCTAACTTGGAGGCTAACGTTGGGCATATGAATCACTCTTTGGAAGTAGCCAACGTTAGCTCCAACGTTAGCCCCCTAACTTGGAGGCTAACGTTGGAACTTGAGAGTTTCTCCCTGGGCTACCAACGTTTGCGCCAACGTTAGCCCCCTAACTTGGAGGCTAACGTTGGCACTTAAATCACAATGGGGGAGTAGGCAACGTTTGCGCCAACGTTAGCCCCCTAACGTGGAGGCTAACGTTGGCACCAATCATACCAAGCAAGGCCAACGTTAGGGTCAAAGTTAGACCCCTAACGTTGGCGCCAACGTCTAAACCAGAAGAATGTGGTTTGCTGATATGAAAAGTTAGGGTCAAAGTTAGACCCCTAACTTTGACCCTAACGTTGAAGACCAACGTTGGCTAACTCCATTTCCGGTTCAATTGGTTCACTTCGGTTCTTCTTCAATCTTCAAGAGCAATCAACCAAGGCCTCTTTCAACCCAATTCCACCAAGAACAAAGGCCCAACTCAAGGCTTGAAGATCATTTTGGAAAGTGTATAAATAGGATAGAATTCAATTTGTTTAGGGAGCTTTTGGCTGGAGAGTTTTCTTTTAGAGCTTTCCTTTTAGAATTTTCATAATAGTTTTCGAAGAGCTTTTGAACTTGAGTGAACTTTAATTTCTTGCTTTCATTGCTTTCAATTTCATTTGACTTTTGTCTTGGATCTTGGATTGGAGAATTGAAGAAATTCTGTTTCAATCTCAATCTTGGATCTCTCTGTTTCCTTTACTGTTAATTGAATTAGCATTTCTGTTTCTGTTACTTGATCTTCATCTCTTTTCTTTGCAATTTACAATTTCCTTGCTATTGTTCTTGTGGGATCTAGGAAGGCATTGAGATCTAGACTTGGTTTTCTAGTCTCTGGGTCCTGAGATCTAAATTCTCATTTCAATTCTCTGTTTAATGCTTTCATTGTTCATTTACTTTGCTGTTATAAGATCCGGTTCAATCCCAACTCCCTTTTCCTCTTCTGTTTGATGCAATTTAGTTTTCCCTTGTTTAAATTCTGCAAATCCTCATCCCAATCCCCTTTACTTTTCAAGCAATTTACATTTCTTGCACTTTAAGATTCTGCAATTTACATTTCTTGCACTTTAAGTTTCTGTCATTTAATTTCTTGTCCTTTAAGTTTCAGCAATTTACTTTCCCGCTCTCTTTAATTTCATGCAATTTACATTCTGCAAATCACAAATCACCCAACCAACACTTGATTCGCTTGACTAAATCAACCACTAAACTAAAATTGCTCAATCCTTCAATCCCTGTGGGATCGACCTCACTTCCGTGAGTTTTTATTACTTGATACGACCCGGTACACTTGCCGGTTAGTTTTGGGTGTTTTGGTAGAAATTCGTTTCTCATCAAAATATCTCATCAAGTTTTTGGCGCCGTTGCCGGGGATTGAATAGATTGACAATGATTAAGTGAGGTGGTGATCTAGATCAAGCACTTTTTCTTTAATTTTTGACTGACACACTAACTGTTTGAATTTTTGCCTAAGCTAATTGAAACCTCACTTTAGCAATAGAGTGAAGTTTTCTTGGTTTATCTTGCTGAATATGATTCTCATAGCTTGATAAGTAAACGAGAGAAGTGATTTTCGTTCATTAATCTCTCAAGTTTACCAACTGTTTGACACATGGTGTCAACTAATCCCCTGACTACATTCTGGCATGAAAATATCCAATTTTCATTTGGATTGTTTGTGATTGTGCAGGTCATGGAGGAAAGGAATCCTACAGCAAGAGGAGAAAAATTGAGGCATTATGATTTCCAGCCTCCATAATCAAAGAATGAAGAATGTCAAGCTAGTGACAATAAAAGAGCGCTTGTTGGGAGGCAACCCAACCTGAGGTAGTTTTCTTTTCATAGCTATTTTAATAAAAAGGTTAATTAGTTTTATCTATATTGCAAGAAGCTAAGTTTGGTATTGCACACCAAAACAGTATAAGGGAGAATGAAGGATTCTAAGTTTGGTGTTCCACCAAAATCTCATTTAAAACATATTCTCACCTTCTGCATAATGCTAGCTTCAAGCAGTTAGATAAACTAGTCAACTATTTTGCTATTCTTTAGTTTTCAGTTTTGTCACTTTTGAAAAAAAAAAAAAAGAGAAAAAGAGTTTCACACATGGTTAATCTGATGCATTGGCAAGGTACTAAGTTTGGTGTTCCCACACCAAAGTAAGTACAAAGGCCCACAAATAAATCATGCAAGCTAACCATTTTTCAAGTGCTTGGGGAACAAGCAACTTTCAATATCATTGCAGAGGTCCATACAAGCTGTTGGAAGGATTGAGCATCATCAACCAAAGAACAAAAGATGAACCTAAAGGCCAGCAATGATGAGGACGAGAAAAAGAAAAGCAATTGAACTCCAACAGGTTGTATTGTTAAGTGATTGTTCTACATCAAATATTGTTGTGATTGAAAGTTGGATTGTATATATTCCTGCCTGCATATATAGTATAATTCCTTTCTTTATAATTCAATAAGCAAGATGTTTGATCATTCACAACATTCTCATCTTCAAAACTTGCTTGCATTCAATTTCCAAGAAATGCATCACATGAAAAGTTCTTTGAAAAGAAGGATAGAGGAATTAAACAATTTTGAGGCAAGAAAAAGATTAGGAGAAGTGGTGGTTCTAGTTGTATGATTATGTATTGAGGTTGCATGCTTGTGAAAACTTGCATGGGAGCTCATAGGCGGGACAAGAAGTTCAAAGAAGTATTGTGGAGATTCTCAAAAATCTATTGATCCAAGAAGCAGCAAACAAAACAAAAGAAAGAAAAAGAAAATACAAAAACAAAAAGAACATGGCCCAAGGCTCTGAGCATCAATTACTAGGCAGAAAAGAAAGAAGAAACAAAAACTCAAAGAGTTGTTATCCTAGTAAATGCTTGTGGTTGAAATGTGTCAAGGAAAGAGGCTTGAGCAAGTAAATCCTTAGGGGTGCCTTAACACCTAATACCTTAAAACCAACTGGTTTAGGAGTATTGATTGAAAGCTTATCTAAAGAGCCGCTTTGAGACATGATACTTAGAGTCGAGGCCAAAGCACAGAAACTTTAAGCTGCTTCAAGGTGATTACTTATAAAGAGATCTCCATGATACCATTTGGATGAAAATCCTAAGACCTACGACTCCTAATATGTAAGGACTAGTGAGCACTGAAGCCCTTGCATGAGCATATGATTTAGAGTTCACCCCACTGATACTTGATCACTTCACTCACTGCACTTTACAAATGTTCCTCAATCCATCTTAATTAAAAGAACCTTGGAGCATAAATCTATTTCTTGCTTGAGGACAAGCAAGCTTTAAGTTTGGTGTTGTAATGACAAGTCATCTTAGCCCATTTTAGCTAGTCTTTTTCTTTTGTTTTCATTAGAATTATGCACTTTCTTGAGCTACAAGCAAGCTAATTGAGTAGATTTTCATGTTCCCCTTGATTGAACCAACCATATGTGAATTCATGCCATTTCATGAGGTTTTGAGCTATAATTGTTGCATATTGTGGAAGATTGAATACCTCATGATTTTGAGCAAAACTTTGATTAGTTTGGTTGATCAATGATAGGTGAAGAAGGCTTGGAGAAAGGTTGAAGCAAAGAGGAATGGCAAGGAGTGAAGAGAGGACAATGGAATAAATGAAAATTGAACCGGGTTGCATGAAGTTAGCCCCAACGTTAGCCCCCTAACTTGGAGGCTAACGTTGGGCATGTAAATCACTCCCTGGAAGTGGCCAACGTTAGCTCCAACGTTAGCCCCCTAACTTGGAGGCTAACGTTGGAACTTGAGAGTTTCTCCCCTGGGCACCAACGTTTGCGCCAACGTTAGCCCCCTAACTTGGAGGCTAACGTTGGCACATGAACCACAATAGGGGAATAAGCCAACGTTTGCGCCAACGTTAGCCCCCTAACTTGGAGGCTAACGTTGGCGCCACTCACACCAAGCATTGCCAACGTTAGGGTCAAAGTTAGACCCCTAACGTTGGCACCAACGTCCAAACCAGGGAATTTAGCTTGCTGATATGAAAAGTTAGGGTCGAAGTTAGACCCCTAACTTTGACCCTAACGTTGAGATCATCTTTGGCCAACTTCAAAAACCGGTTCAATTGGTTCACTTCGGTTCTTCTTCAATCTTCAAGAGCAATCAACCAAGGCCTCTTTCAACCCAATTCCACCAAGAACAAAGGCCCAACTCAAGGCTTGAAGATCATTTTTGGAAAGTGTATAAATAGGATAGAATTCAAGTTATTGGGAGAGCTTTTTCGGGAGAGCTTTTTGGCTGGAGAGTTTTCTTTTAGAGCTTTCCTTTTAAAATTTTGATAATAGTTTTCGAAGAGCTTTTGAACTTGAGTGAACTTTAATTTCTTGCTTTCATTGCTTTCAATTTCATTTGACTTTTGTCTTGGATCTTGGATTGGAGAATTGAAGAAATTCTGTTTCAATCTCAATCTTGGATCTCTCTGTTTCCTTTACTGTTAATTGAATTAGCATTTCTGTTTCTGTTACTTGATCTTCATCTCTTTTCTTTGCAATTTACAATTTCCTTGCTATTGTTCTTGTGGGATCTAGGAAGGCATTGAGATCTAGACTTGGTTTTCTAGTCTCTGGGTCCTGAGATCTAAATTCTCATTTCAATTCTCTGTTTAATGCTTTCATTGTTCATTTACTTTGCTGTTATAAGATCCGGTTCAATCCCAACTCCCTTTTCCTCTTCTGTTTGATGCAATTTAGTTTTCCCTTGTTTAAATTCTGCAAATCCTCATCCCAATCCCCTTTACTTTTCAAGCAATTTACATTTCCTGCACTTTAAGATTCTGCAATTTACATTTCTTGCACTTTAAGTTTCTGTCATTTAATTTCTTGTCCTTTAAGTTTCAGCAATTTACTTTCCCGCTCTCTTTAATTTCATGCAATTTACATTCTGCAAATCACAAATCACCCAACCAACACTTGATTCGCTTGACTAAATCAACCACTAAACTAAAATTGCTCAATCCTTCAATCCCTGTGGGATCGACCTCACTTCCGTGAGTTTTTATTACTTGATACGACCCGGTACACTTGCCGGTTAGTTTTGGGTGTTTTGGTAGAAATTCGTTTCTCATCAAAATATCTCATCAAGTTTTTGGCGCCGTTGCCGGGGATTGAATAGATTGACAATGATTAAGTGAGGTGGTGATCTAGATCAAGCACTTTTTCTTTAATTTTTGACTGACACACTAACTGTTTGAATTTTTGCCTAAGCTAATTGAAACCTCACTTTAGCAATAGAGTGAAGTTTTCTTGGTTTATCTTGCTGAATATGATTCTCATAGCTTGATAAGTAAACGAGAGAAGTGATTTTCGTTCATTAATCTCTCAAGTTTACCAACTGTTTGACACATGGTGTCAACTAATCCCCTGACTACATTCTGGCATGAAAATATCCAATTTTCATTTGGATTGTTTGTGATTGTGCAGGTCATGGAGGAAAGGAATCCTACAGCAAGAGGAGAAAAATTGAGGCATTATGATTTCCAGCCTCCATAATCAAAGAATGAAGAATGTCAAGCTAGTGACAATAAAAGAGCGCTTGTTGGGAGGCAACCCAACCTGAGGTAGTTTTCTTTTCATAGCTATTTTAATAAAAAGGTTAATTAGTTTTATCTATATTGCAAGAAGCTAAGTTTGGTGTTGCACACCAAAACAATATAAGGGAGAATGAAGGATTCTAAGTTTGGTGTTCCACCAAAATCTCATTTAAAACATATTCTCACCTTCTGCATAATGCTAGCTTCAAGCAGTTAGATAAACTAGTCAACTATTTTGCTATTCTTTAGTTTTCAGTTTTGTCACTTTTGAAAAAAAAAAAAAGAGAAAAAGAGTTTCACACATGGTTAATCTGATGCATTGGCAAGGTACTAAGTTTGGTGTTCCCACACCAAAGTAAGTACAAAGGCCCACAAATAAATCATGCAAGCTAACCATTTTTCAAGTGCTTGGGGAACAAGCAACTTTCAATATCATTGCAGAGGTCCATACAAGCTGTTGGAAGGATTAAAGCATCATCAACCAAAGAAACAAAAGATGAATCTAGAAGACAGCAATGATGATGATGAGAAGAAGGAAAGCAAGTAAACTTCAACAGGTTGTATTGTTAAGTCATTGTTTTGCATCAAATATTGCTGTAATTGAAAGTTGAATTGTATTCTGATCTGCCCTGCCTATCTGCATAGCATAGTTTCTCTTTTTTTATTTTCCCCTGCCTGCATAGCATAGTCTTTCTTTATAATTCAATAAGCAAGGTGTCTGATCATTCACAACATTCTTATCTTCAAAACTTGTTTGCACTCCAGTTTCAAGAAATGCATCACATGAAAGTTCTTTGAAAAGAAAGATTGAGGAATTAAACAATTTTGAGGCAAGCAAAAGATTAGGAAAAGTGGTGGTTCTGGTTATATGATTTTGTATTGAGGTTGCATGCTTGTGAAAACTTGCATGGGAGCTCATAGGCGGGACATGAAGTTCAAAGAAGTTTTGTGGAGATTCTCAAAAATTTATTGATCCAAGAAGCAGCAAACAAAAAAAAAAAAAAAAAAAAAGAAAGAAAAGAAAATACAAAAACAAAAGAAATATGGCCCAAGGCTCTGAGCATCAATTACTAGGCAGAAAAAGAAAGAAAGAAACAAAAACTCAAAGAGTTGTTATCCTAGTAAATGCTTGTGGTTGAAGTGTGTCAAGGAAAGAGGCTTGAGCAAGTAAATCCTCAGGGGTGCTTCAACACCTAATACCTTAAAACCAACTGGTTTAGGAGTATTGATTGAAAGCTTATCTAAAGAGCCGCCTTGAGACATGATACTTAGAGTCGAGGCCAAAGCACATAAACTATAAGCTGCTTCAAGGTGACTACATATAAAGAGATCTCCATGACACCATTTGGATGAAAATCCTAAGACCTACGACTCCCAATATGTAAGGACTAGTGAGCACTGAAGCCCTTGCATGAGCATATGATTTAGAATTTATCCCACTGATACTTGATCACTTCACTCACTGCACTTTACAAGTGTTCCTCAATCCATCTTAATTGAAAGAACCTTGGAGCATAAATCTATTTCTTGCTTGGGGACAAGCAAGCTTTAAGTTTGGTGTTGTGATGACAAGTCATCCTAGCCCATTTTAGCTAGTCTTTTTCTTTTGTTTTCATTAGAATTATGCACTTTCTTAAGCTACAAGCAAGCTAATTGAGTAGATTTTCATGTTTCCCTTGATTGAACCAACCATATGTGAATTCATGCCATTTCATGAGGTTTTGAACTATATTTGTTGCATATTGTGGAAGATTGAATACCTCATGATTTTGAGCAAAACTTTGATTAGTTTGGTTGATCAATGATAGGTGAAGAAGGCTTGGAGAAAGGTTGAAGCAAAGAGGAATGGCAAGGAGTGAAGAGAGGACAATGGAATAAATGAAAATTGAACCGGGTTGCATGAAGTTAGCCCCAACGTTAGCCCCCTAACTTGGAGGCTAACGTTGGGCATGTAAATCACTCCCTGGAAGTGGCCAACGTTAGCTCCAACGTTAGCCCCCTAACTTGGAGGCTAACGTTGGAACTTGAGAGTTTCTCCCCTGGGCACCAACGTTTGCGCCAACGTTAGCCCCCTAACTTGGAGGCTAACGTTGGCACATGAACCACAATAGGGGAATAAGCCAACGTTTGCGCCAACGTTAGCCCCCTAACTTGGAGGCTAACGTTGGCGCCACTCACACCAAGCATTGCCAACGTTAGGGTCAAAGTTAGACCCCTAACGTTGGCACCAACGTCCAAACCAGGGAATTTAGCTTGCTGATATGAAAAGTTAGGGTCGAAGTTAGACCCCTAACTTTGACCCTAACGTTGAGATCATCTTTGGCCAACTTCAAAAACCGGTTCAATTGGTTCACTTCGGTTCTTCTTCAATCTTCAAGAGCAATCAACCAAGGCCTCTTTCAACCCAATTCCACCAAGAACAAAGGCCCAACTCAAGGCTTGAAGATCATTTTTGGAAAGTGTATAAATAGGATAGAATTCAAGTTATTAGGAGAGCTTTTTCGGGAGAGCTTTTGGCTGGAGAGTTTTCTTTTAGAGCTTTCCTTTTAGAATTTTCATAATAGTTTTCGAAGAGCTTTTGAACTTGAGTGAACTTTAATTTCTTGCTTTCATTGCTTTCAATTTCATTTTACTTTTGTCTTGGATCTTGGATTGGAGAATTGAAGAAATTCTGTTTCAATCTCAATCTTGGATCTCTCTGTTTATTTACTGCTTAATTGAATTTCCGTTTCTGTTACTTACTTCATCTATTCTCTTTGCAATTTACAATTTCCTTGCTATTGTTCTTGTTGGATCTAGGAAGGCATTGAGATCTAGACTTGGTTTTCTAGTCTCTGGGTCCTGAGATCTAAATTCTCATTTCAATTCTCTGTTTAATGCTTTCATTGTTCATTTACTTTGCTGTTATAAGATCCGGTTCAATCCCAACTCCCTTTTCCTCTTCTGTTTGATGCAATTTAGTTTTCCCTTGTTTAAATTCTGCAAATCCTCATCCCAATCCCCTTTACTTTTCAAGCAATTTACATTTCTTGCACTTTAAGATTCTGCGATTTACATTTCTTGCACTTTAAGTTTCTGTCATTTAATTTCTTGTCCTTTAAGTTTCAGCAATTTACTTTCCCGCTCTCTTTAATTTCATGCAATTTACATTCTGCAAATCACAAATCACCCAACCAACACTTGATTCGCTTGACTAAATCAACCACTAAACTAAAATTGCTCAATCCTTCAATCCCTGTGGGATCGACCTCACTTCCGTGAGTTTTTATTACTTGATACGACCCGGTACACTTGCCGGTTAGTTTTGGGTGTTTTGGTAGAAATTCGTTTCTCATCAAAATATCTCATCAAGTTTTTGTTGCCGGTAAACTATAAGCTGCTTCAAGGTGACTACATATAAAGAGATCTCCATGACACCATTTGGATGAAAATCCTAAGACCTACGACTCCCAATATGTAAGGACTAGTGAACACTGAAGCCCTTGCATGAGCATATGATTTAGAATTTATCCCACTGATACTTGATCACTTCACTCACTGCACTTTACAAGTGTTCCTCAATCCATCTTAATTGAAAGAACCTTGGAGCATAAATCTATTTCTTGCTTGGGGACAAGCAAGCTTTAAGTTTGGTGTTGTGATGACAAGTCATCCTAGCCCATTTTAGCTAGTCTTTTTCTTTTGTTTTCATTAGAATTATGCACTTTCTTAAGCTACAAGCAAGCTAATTGAGTAGATTTTCATGTTTCCCTTGATTGAACCAACCATATGTGAATTCATGCCATTTCATGAGGTTTTGAAATATATTTGTTGCATATTGTGGAAGATTGAATACCTCATGATTTTGAGCAAAACTTTGATTAGTTTGGTTGATCAATGATAGGTGAAGAAGGCTTGGAGAAAGGTTGAAGCAAAGAGGAATGGCAAGGAGTGAAGAGAGGACAATGGAATAAATGAAAATTGAACCGGGTTGCATGAAGTTAGCCCCAACGTTAGCCCCCTAACTTGGAGGCTAACGTTGGGCATGTAAATCACTCCCTGGAAGTGGCCAACGTTAGCTCCAACGTTAGCCCCCTAACTTGGAGGCTAACGTTGGAACTTGAGAGTTTCTCCCCTGGGCACCAACGTTTGCGCCAACGTTAGCCCCCTAACTTGGAGGCTAACGTTGGCACATGAACCACAATAGGGGAATAAGCCAACGTTTGCGCCAACGTTAGCCCCCTAACTTGGAGGCTAACGTTGGCGCCACTCACACCAAGCATTGCCAACGTTAGGGTCAAAGTTAGACCCCTAACGTTGGCACCAACGTCCAAACCAGGGAATTTAGCTTGCTGATATGAAAAGTTAGGGTCGAAGTTAGACCCCTAACTTTGACCCTAACGTTGAGATCATCTTTGGCCAACTTCAAAAACCGGTTCAATTGGTTCACTTCGGTTCTTCTTCAATCTTCAAGAGCAATCAACCAAGGCCTCTTTCAACCCAATTCCACCAAGAACAAAGGCCCAACTCAAGGCTTGAAGATCATTTTTGGAAAGTGTATAAATAGGATAGAATTCAAGTTATTAGGAGAGCTTTTTCGGGAGAGCTTTTTTCGGGAGAGTTTTCTTTTAGAGCTTTCCTTTTAGAATTTTCATAAGAGTTTTTGGGAAGCTTTTGTCACTGAGTGAACTTTAATTTCTTGCTTTCATTGCTTTCATTTTCATTTTACTTTTGTCTTGGATCTTGGATTGGAGAATTGAAGAAATTCTGTTTCAATCTCAATCTTGGATCTCTCTGTTTATTTACTGCTTAATTGAATTTCCGTTTCTGTTACTTACTTCATCTATTCTCTTTGCAATTTACAATTTCCTTGCTATTGTTCTTGTTGGATCTAGGAAGGCATTGAGATCTAGACTTGGTTTTCTAGTCTCTGGGTCCTGAGATCTGAATTTCTCATTTCAATTCCCTGCTTATTGCTTTTTCTGTTCATTTACTTTACTGTTTCAAGATCCGGTTTAATCCCAATTCCCTTTCCCTCTTCTGTTTGATGCAATTTAGTTTTTCCTTGTTTAAATTCTGCAAATCCATTCCCCAATTCCCTTTACATTTCAAGCAATTTATATTCCTTGCACTTTAAGATTCCGCAATTTACATTTCTTGCACTTTAAGTTTCTGCCATTTAATTTCTTGTTCTTTAAGATTCAGCAATTTAATTCCCTGCTTTCTTTAATTTCATGCAATTTACATTCTGCAAGTCACAAATCACTCAACCAACACTTGATTCGCTTGACTAAATCAACCACTAAACTAAAATTGCTCAATCCTTCAATCCTTGTGGGATCGACCTCACTCCCGTGAGTTTTTATTACTTGATACGACCCGGTACACTTGCCGGTTAGTTTTGTGATGTTTTGGAAGAGATTCGTTTCTCACCAAAATATCTCATCAAGTTTTTGGCGCCGTTGAGTGATGGATCAAGCAACTTTAGTGGGTGATTAGTTTAGTCAAGCTAACATTGAGTGATTTGAGTGACAATTGAAGCCAACAGAAAGTAAATGACAAGGAGAATTAAAGTGCAGAAAGTAAATTGGCAAGTAGCTTAAGGGGCAAGAAATGTAAATTGCAAGAATCTTAAATTGCAAGAAATGTAAATTGCATGAAATGTAAAGGGGAGTAGGTGCTGGAAATTAAAAGGAAGCAGTAGATCAAGTAACTGAAAAGTTAAATTGCAGGAAGAATAAAGGAAATTGGATGCTAGGAATTAAAACAGAATTTAAATTGTGAAGTGCAGTGAAGTAAGGAACGCTCAGATTCTCAGCTTAATTGCAAAATAAAATTGAAGATCTCAGGGAATCAAAGAGACTAGAAAACGAGTCTAGATCTCAAGCCCTTCCTTGATTCAACAGCAGACAGATTGAAGAAGAAATGAAGATGGAAGCAGTAAATGAAAAACTTCTAGAATGAAGTTTTAGTTAGCTTAAGCAAAAATTCAAACAGTTAGTGGGTTAATCAAAGGTTAAAGAAAAATAAAGAAAAAGTGCTTGATCTAGATTACCACCTCACTTAATCATTGTCAATCTAATCAATCCCCGGCATTGGCGCCAAAAACTTGATGAGATATTTTGGTGAAAAATAAATTTCTCCCAAAACACACAAATCTAACCGGCAAGTGCACCGGGTCGCATCAAGTAATAAAACTCACGGGAGTGAGGTCGATCCCACAGGGATTGATGGATCAAGCAACTTTAGTGGGTGATTAGTTTAGTCAAGCTAACATTGATGTGAATTGTGTGAAATTGTAACCAACAGGAAGTAAAGGACAATTAATTTAAAGTTGCAGAAAGTAAATTGCATTGAAACTTAAATTGCAAGAAAAGTAAATTGGCAAAATCTTAAATGACAAGAAAAGTAAATTGCATGAAAAGTAAAGGGGCTGGGGCGCTGGAAATTAAATAGAGCAATATATCAGAATTCAAAACTCTTGCAGCAAGCTTAAATTGCAGGAAAGTAAATTGGGAGCAATGTAAACAGAGAAGCAAAATTGCAGAGAAGGGAATTGTAGCAGAAAAGTAAATCAGCGAGAAAACTCAAATCAATTGTGAAATCTAGAAAGACAAGTGAAGATCTCAGGAGATCCAAGAGACTAGAAAACAAGTCTAGATCTCAAGCCCTTCCTTGCCATGTCATGTGCCAACGTTAGCCTCCAAGTTAGGGGGCTAACGTTGGCTCAAACGTGGGGAGCCCAGGGAGTGATTTTCATGCCCAACGTTAGCCTCCAAGTTAGGGGGCTAACGTTGGGGCTAACTTCATGCATCCCGGTTCAATTTCTTTTATTCCATTGTCCTCTCTTCACTCCTAGCCATTCCTCTTTGCTTCAACCTTTCTCCAAGCTTTCTTCACCTATCATGAATCAACCAAACTTATCAAAGCTATGCTTAAAATCATGAGGTATTCAATCTTTCATAATATGCAACAAATATAGCATAAAACCTCATGAAATGGCATGAATTCATATATGGTTGGTTAAATCCAAGGAAACATGAAAATCTACCCAATTGGCTTGCTTATGGCTCAAGAAAGTGCATAATTCAATTGAAAACAAAAGAAAAAGGCTAGTTAAAATAGGCTAAGATGACTTGTCATCAACTTCCCTAGAAGGATCACAACAAGTTCATATTTGACTTCCTACAGATTTGTGATACTATTAAGATGAATAGAGTGAACCCTGAGGTTTACAATCTCATGCTCTTCCCTTTTGCCGTAAGGGACAGAGCAAAGATGTGGCTTGATTCTCAACCCAAGGAAAGCTTGGACTCATGGGACAAGGTGGTGACTGGATTTTTGACCAAGTTCTTTCCACCCGAAAAACTGAGTAAGCTTAGAGTGGACGTCCAGACATTCAGACAGAAAGATGGAGAGTCCCTCTATGAGGCATGGAAGAGAGACAAGCAGATGATTAGGAGATGTCCTCTGGACATGGTTTCAGATTGGACCAAGCTATAGATCTTTTATGATGGCCTCTTTGATATGGCTAGGATGTCATTGGATCACTCGGCAGGTGGTTTTCTACACATGAAAAAGATGCCTGAAGAGGCAGATGAGCTTATTGAGATGGTTGCTAACAACCACTACCTGTACGCCTCTGAGAGGAACCCTGTGAATACTAGGACTACTCAAAAGAGAGGAGTCATAGAGGTGGATACACTGAATGCTATTTTGGCTTAAAACAAGCTCATATCCCAACAGATAAGCATGATCTCTCAGCACTTGATTGATGTAGAGAGAGGAATATTATGCCTGAGGATGCATGAGGACCATTTGCTGTTCAAAATTTTTAAACCTCAACTCCTCTCGGACAAAGGTGGTACTAGCATGCAGAGCTCAGTGCTCAAGCTTTCTCATTCCACAATGGTTGAAATTACACCCTAAAGAGAGCATTGCTACATGGGAAGACTCAGTTAAAAAGTTTCTAACTAAGTTCATTCTACCTTAAAGCTTGATCAAGTTGAGGACATAGGTGTAAAATTTCAGACAACTTGAAGGAGAATCCTTGTATGAGACTTGGGAAAGATACAAAGGGATGCTGAGGAGATGTCCACCAAACATGTTTGCAGACTGGGTTCAGTTACAAATATTCTATGACGAATCACTCAAACCTCAAGGAATTCCCTAGGCAATTCAGCAGGGGGATCACTACACATGAAGAGTCCTAGTGAAGCTATGGAACTCATTGACATTGTTGCTAATAATCAATACCTCTACTCTTCAGAGAGGAATATGAACATGAAAAGAGGAGTGATAGAACTAGAAACTCTTGATGCTCTTGTAGCTCAAAATAAAATCATGTCTCAACAACTTTCCACACTCACTAAGAAAATGGGTGGAATACAAGTCTCTACTATCAATACATAAGGCTCATTGTATGACATGAATAGAGGAAATCAATTTGGTAAAAATGTTGGCACATTCAGCATGAATCAATCACAAGTGGAGCAAGCCAATTTCATGAACTCCTCCGAGACACAACAAAATGATCCATCCTCCAAACATATAATCCTGGATGGTGAAACCATCCAAAATTTGGGTGGAAAAACCAACAAAGCCAAGACCATGATACCCATAATTTTAACCACGCAAACAATTTTAACTCCTAACCAAACACTCAAAACCACTTCCGAAACCCACAAAACATCCCTCTTAATTCTTCAAAGAATTATCACCAACCACAACCACAACCACAACCCACACAATCTTTTCAAGATTCTCAAAGACTCTCTAATCTTGAACTTGTCCTGGAAACATTCATGAATGAAACAAGGTCTAACTTCCAGAACTAAGGTGCTTCAATAAAAAATTTGGAAATGCAAATGGGACAAATTGAAAAATAACTATTTGAAAACCAACCAATGCCTTCCCTAGTGACACAACCCCTAATCCAAGGGAAGAATGCAAGGCAATCATGCCAAGGAGTAGGAGCGTTGTGGAAAAAGAAGCCACCAACCATGAAATGCACAATGAAGAAGCCTCAAGAGAGGAAGTAGAAGAGCAAAAACAAGGACAAAAGGACCCTATACAAAGTGACACTCCAATGAAGAAAGAAGCAGTGGGGGCATACAAACCAAGAATCCCATATCCTCAAAAGCTCAAGGAAGTAATCAAATAGAAGCAATACTCCAAATTCTTGAAAGTTTTCAAAACACTCTACATCAACATTCCATTCATACAAGAACTTGAACAAATGCCAATGTATGCTAAGTTTATGAAGGAATTATTGTCAAAGAAAAGATCCTTGAAGGGAGGACAAACTGTAGTCATGACTAACGAGTATAGTGCCATCATCCAAAAGGACTTGCCAAGAAAGAAGAAGGATCCAGGGAGCTTTCAAATCTCCTGTACCATTGAAAACATAACATTTGAAAGAACGTTATGTGATCTTGGTGCAAGCATCAATCTCGTGTTACTAGAGAAGGAAGACGGATGGCTAGAGGTGGTTGTCATTGGTTGCCAGAATGTTAACAACTGTTGTTGGGGGTAGATGGAGCAACGATGGCAGAATGCTGGTGGTGGCCGACATTATGGGAGCCGCTAGCCGATTGGAAGAGGTGCTTGGCCATGAGAGAAAGAGAGAGAGAGAGAGAGAGAGAGAGAGAGAGAGAGAGAGAGAGAGAGACAAAAAGAGAGGAAGGAAAAAAAAGAGAAAGTGCGTGTGGGAGGTGAGAGGTGGCCATCTGAGGGGCTACCGGAGGGGGCTGTTGAGGGAGAGATAAGAGGGTTAGAGAGAGTGATTCGAAATGGAGGGAAAAGGATTCATGATTTGACTTTAGTGTACAATTACCGTTGGATTTACCGGCAGAGATATCCGACGATAAAGTTTCACGGTGCTCCAAAATGCAATGTTTCACTAACCCTGAGCATCAATTACTAGGCAGAAAAAGAAAGAAAGAAACAAAAACTCAAAGAGTTTCTATCCTAGTAAATGCTTGTGGTTGAAGTGTGTCAAAGAAAGAGGCTTGAGCAAGTAAATCCTTAGGGGTGCTTCAACACCTAATACCTTAAAACCAACTGGTTTAGGAGTATTGATTGAAAGCTTATCTAAAGAGCCGCTTTGAGACATGACACTTAGAGTCAAGGCCAAAGCACAGAAACTATAAGCTGCTTCAAGGTGATTACATATAAAGAGATCTCCATGATACCATTTGGATGAAAATCCTAAGACCTAAGACTCCCAATATGTGAGGACTAATAAGCACTGAAGCCCTTGCAAAAGCACATGATTTAGAGTTCACCCCACTATACCTGATCACTTCACTCACTGGACTTTACAAGTTATTCTTCAATCCATCTTAATTGAAAGAACCTTGGAGCATAAATTTATTTCTTGCTTGAGGACAAGCAAGCTTTAAGTTTGGTGTTGTGATGACAAGTCATCTTAGCCTATTTTAACTAGTCCTTTTCTTTTGTTTTCATTAGAATTATGCACTTTCTTGAGCTACAAGCAAGCCAATTAGGTAGATTTTCATGTTTCCTTTGATTTAATCAACCATGTATGAATTCATGCTATTTCATGAGGTTTTATGCTATAATTGTTGCATATTATGATAGAATGAATATCTCATGATTTTAAGCATAGCTTTGATGTGTTTGGTTGATTAATGATAGGTGAAGAAAGCTTGGAGAAAGGTTGAAGCAAGAAGGAATGGCTAGGAGTGAAGAGAGGACAATGGAATAAGTGAAATTGAACCAGGAAGCAAAAAGCTGGACCTAAAGTTAGCATCAAACTTTTGCACAAACTTTTGGTTGAAAAGTTAGCCCCAACGTTAGGCCCCTAACTTGGAGGCTAACGTTGGAACTTGAAAATCACTCCCTGGGTACCAAAAGTTTGCGCCAACGTTAGCCCCCTAACTTTGAGGCTAACGTTGGCACATGAAATTCACCCCTGGGCACCAAAAGTTTGCGCCAACGTTAGCCCCCTAACTTTGAGGCTAACGTTGGCATGAAGAAAACCTCCCTGGGCACCAAAAGTTTGCGCCAACGTTAGCCCCCTAACTTGGTGGCTAACGTTGGCACATGAAAATCACAAGGAGGAGCAAAAGTTTGCGCCAACGTTAGCCCCCTAACTTGGTGGCTAACGTTGGCGCCACAAGCACACAAGGCAAGGCCAACGTTCATATCAGCAAATTTTGTGGGCTGCTATGAAAAGTTGGAGCAAAAGTTAGACCCCTAACTTTTGCTCCAACTTTTGGTCCAACTTTTGCAAAACTCCAACCCGGTTCAATTGGTTCACTTTGGTTCTTCTCCAAAATTCAAGAGCAATCAACCAAGGCCTCTTTCAACCCAATTCCACCAAGAGCAAAGGCCCAACTCAAGGCTTGAAGATCATTTGAAGAAAGTGTATAAATAGGATAGAATTCAAGTTCTTCGGGGAGCTTTTCTTTTGAATTTTCATAATAGTTTCTGGAGAGCTTTGGATATTGAGTGATCTTTAATTTCTTTATCTTGAGGAAGGAGAATTCACTTCTCTTCCTCTTAGTTTTATTGCTTTCAATTTAAATTACAATTGTCTTGGATCTTGGGTTGGAGAATTGAAGAAATTCTGTTTCAATCTCATCCTTGGATCTCTCTGTTTATTTACTGAATTTGAATTTCTGTTTCCATTACTTGCTTCTCATCTAATTTCTTTGCAATTTACAATTTCCTTGCAATTGTTCTTGTTGGATCTAGGAAGGCATTGAGATCTAGACTTGGTTTTCTAGTCTCTGGGTCCTGAGATCTGATTTCCCATTTCAATTCTCTGTTTACATCTTTCCATGTTTATCTACTTTGCTGTTTCGGATCCGATTCAATCCCAATTCCCTTTTTCTCTTCTGTTTAATGCAATTTAATTTTTCCTTGTTTACTTTCTGCAAATCCAAGTCCCAATCCCCTTTACAATTCAAGTCATTTACATTCCTTGTACTTTAAGATTCCGCAATTTACATTTCTTGTACTCTAAGTTTCTGCCATTTAATTTCTTGTTCTTTAAGATTCAGTAATTTAATTTCCTGCTCTCTTTAATTCCATGCAATTTAAATTCTGCAAATCACCAATCAATCAACCAAATCTTGATTCGCTTGACTAAATCAACCATTAAACTAAAATTGCTCAATCCTTCAATCCCTGTGGGATCGACCTCACTCCCGTGAGTTTTTATTACTTGATGCGACCCGGTGCACTTGCCGGTTAGATTTGGGTGTTTTGGGAGAAATTTATTTTTCACCAAAATATCTCATCAATAAAATAAATAAGAAAACAATAAAGAAATAGCAAAGAAACAATAGTGAGAGATCAGCTAAGGCTTTGGAGATGCCTTATCTTTCTGGATTAACTTTTCTTACTATCTATTCCAATAATGAATGATTCATTCCATGGCAAGCTGTAAGTGATTAACGCCATGCTAATGGTCATTAATCTCCTCTGATCCACATTAAACGCCATGCTAGTGGTCATTCAATCTGAACGAGGGTTAAGTTCTAGCAATTCAATTTCTGGTGATCCTACTCAAAATGCCATAGACAAGGTCAGATATTTCGGATCGGAGAATGAAGCTTTATGATTCTAGCTTATACCACAAAGGCCTTAATCCCCCCAGGCTTGGCTGAACAGTTGTTCCCATGTCCCCAACGAACGCGTAGATTAGCCGTCTAAGAGATGTATAATCAAGCTTGTAGTTCAATTCTATCCCTCTCGAGACTCCCAAGAACTCATGTAGAATAAAAGGTCATACGCTAGTTCCACCCCATATTTATAAAGATTGAAGAATGAAGATACATCTTAGAATGGAATCACATATAGATTGAAATAGAAACAGTAGTATTATTAATCCATGAGAATCAGTAGAGCTCCTAACCTTAACCTAGGTGGTTTAGTGACTCATGCTTTACAGAAAATGAAAGTAATAGAAGAAGATGAGGCAGAAGATCCTAAACATGGGTGATCTTCTCCTATATATACTAATCTACTATTGGAAAAGTACAGAAACATGATAGACTAGACTAAAGGTGCAAAAATTCACTTTGGGACCCACTTTAATGAGTATTTTGGGCTGAGCTCGATGTTTAGTTTGAGAACTGGGCGTTGAATTCCCATTAAGGGGTTAATTGCACGCTACCTTGCTCTCTTTGGGGCATTGAACTCCAAGTTTGGGCGTTTAACGCTGGGCTTGCTCCCTTTGGGGCGTTGAATGCCAGAAAGGGGGTGATTTGGGCGTTCAACGCCCAATATGGGCAGTATCCTTCAAATAAAAGTATAGACTATTATATATTGCTAGAAAGCCCTAGAGGTTAACTTTCCAATGCCATTGAGAGCATGTCATTTGGTACTGTGACTCCAGAAATGCTCGTTTGAATGCATAGAGGTCAGGATCTGACAGCATCTACACTCTGTTCTTCGCCTCTGAATCAGACTTTTCCAAAACTTGCCAATTTCAGCCAGAAATTACTTGAAATTATAACAAAAACATAACAACTTAAAGTAGAATCCAAAAAGTGATTTTTGCGTTAAAACCTATTAAAATTAACTAAAACTCAATGAAATATAATTGAAAACACTAAGAAAACAATGCCAAAAAGCGTATAAAATATCCACTCATCACAACACCAAACTTAAACTGTTGCTTGTCCTCAAGCAACCAATAACAAAGTAGGACTAATGGAAGAGAAGAATACAATAAGTCTCAGAATTGTCAATGAAGCTCAGCTCCAATTAGATGAGTGGGACTATTAGCTCTTTAGTTCTGAACAGTTTTGGCATCTGACTTTCTTTTGAAGCTTAGAATTGTTGGCATCCCTTGGAATCCGGATGATATTATTAGTTCTCTTCTTTTGGTTTTTCTTGATTCTTGAACACAGCTTCTGTTTTATCCTAGCCGTGACCCTAAGCGTTTTGCTTTCTCGTATTACCACCGGATACATAAACACCACAGACACTTAACTGGGGGGAAACCCTTTGGATTCTACTTTAGCTTTGCTTAAAGTCCTAGACAGTGGTGTCCAGAGTTCTTAGGCATACTCTTTTGTTTTGGATCACAACTTTAACTGCTCAATCTCAAGCTTTTTACTTGACACCTTCACACCACAAGCATTTAGTTAGGGATAGCAGCTCATTTGAACTTTTTAGGCCGATTTTGACCCTCCTAACCATTGATGCTCAAAGTCTTGGATCCTTGCTCTTTGCTTTTTCTTTCGAGCTTTTTGCTATTTCTTTTTATTTTTCTATCTTTTTATTTTTTTCTTTTTGCTGCTTTTTCTTGCTTTAAGAACCAATATTTTGGATTTTTTGGAGCACCAATAATACTTCTCTAAATTCATCGTTCTTTCAAAAGCCAACATACTTAACTCCACTATCATATGGACTGTTTAATTCATACATTCAGAAAGTAAATGCAAGGCCACCACATCAAAATAGTTGGACTAATCTTAAGATATAACTCGAAATTTATGCATCTCAGTATTCTTTTTCAAATAAATTTTTCTTTTAAGCATGGTGATGGATACATAGGATAATTTATAGCCAAGAGACAATGTAAGGAAAGAACAAAATACTCAAGATGGTCATGCACTAGAAATAGAAGACAGACAATAAGATAAAGTACCAGTGGAAAACATAAATTAACATAAGTAAGGGAGTAATGGAATGTGGCCACCTTAGTGTCGGCGGCTACTGCTTCCTCTAGTGGTTCCAATAGAACTTTTGAGCTCCTTTATGTCTCACCCTTGCCTCAGTTGCTCCTCCCTCATAGTCCTTTATTCTTCTCTTATCTCATGGAGGATGGTGGCGTGCTCAGCTTCCCTATTGAGGTATTCAATTGATCCCAATAGTCACAGAGAGGAAAGTACATCCCTTGAGGCATCTCAGGGTTCTCTGGTGGAGGCGACTGCACAGGCTCTTGTTGGGGTCCTTGTGCTGGCTCTCTAACGTGCTCCATCATTCTTTTTATGATGGGCTTGTCTTCCTTAATGGGAGTGTCTCCTTCTATGACAATTCCAACTGAATTGCATAGATGACATATGAGGTGAGGGAATGCTAGCATTGCTTGGGTGGAAGGCTTTTCAGCCATCTTGTACAATTCTTGAGGTATCACCTCATGTATTTCCACTTCATTTCCAAGCATAATACAACGAATCATTATTGTTCGGTCTATGGTAACCTCTGATCGGTTACTTGTGGGGATGATAGAGTGTTGGATGAACTCCAACCATCTTCTAGCTATAGGCTTGCCTTGCGCATCCCTCATCTATTGAGCTCCTTCTACACAAATTTCTGCATTCACTTGGTCCAACCTTTGGTCGGTATTGACCCTTCTAGTGTAAGAGTGTGCGTCTCCTAGAAGTTGTGGTAGTTGGAGCGCCACCCTTACACTTTCTGGCCTAAAATCTAAGAGCTGCTCTCTCCCTATGGTGCGCCAGTTCTTAGGCTGTGTGCTTACACTAGTATCATGATTTTTGGTGACCCAAGCGTTGGCATAAAACTCTTGCACCATTAATATTCCAACCTCCAGGATAGGATTGGTTAGAACTTCCCAATCTCTTACCTAGATTTCTTGTTGAATTTCCGGGTACTCATCCCTTTTGAGCCTAAAGGGGACCTCGGGGATCACCCTTTTGTGCTTCACCACATCATAGAAGTGGGCTTGATGAGCCTTGGTGAAGAATCTCTCTGTCTTCCAAGGTTCAGAAGAGGAAATTGTGGCTTTTCCTTTCCTCTTTCTAGAGGATTCTCCGACTTTGGGTGCCATGAGTGTGAATGGAAAGCAAAAAGTAAAGCCTTTCTAACACCAAACTTAAAAGCTTTGCTCGTTCTCGAGCAATATAACAAAAGAAAAAGAGAGGAGTAGTAGAAGAAGAATGTAGATGGAAAAGAGAGAGGGGACTTCGGCCTTGTGGGGGAATAAGAAGGAAGGGTGTTGTGTAGAATGTAAATTGAGAGAGATGGAGGGTTGTGTGTGTGTGTGTGGGAAGGGGTGAATGAGAGGGTATTTACAAGGTAGGAAAGGGGTTGTGTTTAGTTGTGAGGGAGGGAAGAATGGGTTGGAAGGGTTTGAATTTGAAGTAGGTAGGGTTGGTGGGAGTTATGATGGGATTTATGAGGGTGTTGGGAAGAGTGTGTGTTGGGAAGAGGGAAAGTAGGGTGTGGGTTTCAAGGTTTAGAAAGGGTAGGAGATAGAGTGTAGGGTAGGTAGGGTAGGTGGGGTAGGTGTAGATTCTGTGGGACCCGCAGCGGAAAAGCTTTTCCAACTCGAGCTGCTTGTCCCCTTTAGGGCGTTGAACGCCCAACCTTGCTTTGCTCCTAGATGGGCGTTGGACCCCCAGGGTACTCCCTGACTGGCGTTCAATGCCAATGCTTGCCCCCTTAAGGGCGTTGAACGCCTAGCCTTACTCCCTGGCTAGCTTTCAACACCAGGCTTATGTCCCTTAGGGGCGTTTAACACCCCATCTTTCTCCTTGTGGCATTCAATGCCAGCAAGGGGTTCTCTCCAGGGTGTTTTGTTTCCAACTCTAAATGTCTTTGTTTATGTTCTAAGTTCTGCACATGATCACAAACATTAAAAAGCAAAGGAAAACTATGAAAATATACTAATAATATATGAAAAGAGATAAAAATAATAGTACTCTACTCATGGTTGGGTTGCCTCCCAACAAGCACTTCTTTACCATCACTAGCTTGACGGACTGCTCCTTTACTGGGGGTGAATAGGGGCTCAGATCTTCGCCCCTTACAGTGAACTTCCTTTTTGTGCTCTCATGGATGAGCTCCACATGTCCTCGAGACAAGATCTTGTGCACTGTGTGTGGAAGGACTGGATTTTTGGTGAAGACAACTCTCATGCCAGGTGAGAGGCCTTTAGTGGGGATTTTCTTATCCTTTCAGCCTTTAGGCGCCTTCTTCTTGGTGTTTCCTTCCTCAACAGATGATGATGGCTCCCCAACACCAAACTTAGATTTGGTGTCTGGGGGTTCTGTGTAGCTCTGTACTGAGAGAGAGGGTTGGAATACCAAGTGCTGTATTACGGTACCTCCTTTGTTAGAGGGAGATTGAGGATTGGGGATCTTGAATAGGATGCAATCCTCTCCTAGGTGCAGAACTAGCTCTCCCTTTTCCACATTTATGAAGGCCTTAGTTGTGGCTAGAAAAGGTCTCACAAAATCTGCTGGGAGGTGGTGCACGAATCTCCACATTTTTGTACAGCTGTACTAGTAAGTGCACTGAGTCGTTGATGAGGGAAAAACGATTCCACTCAAACTCACCGGCAAGTGTACCGGGTCGCATCAAGTAGTAATAACTCACAAGAGTGAGGTTGATCCCATAAGGATTGATGGATCAAGCAACTTTAGTGAGTGATCAGTTTAGTCAAGCAGACAGTGATGAATTGACTGAGAATTTAAACAACAGAATGTAAATGACAAGAAATTTAAAGTGCAGAAAGTAAATCTGATAGAATCTTAAAGAGCAAGAAATGTAAATTGCATCAAATGTAAAGGGAATTGGGTGCTGGGAAATTAAAGAAGACAGTAAATCAGAACTCAGAACAATTGCAGAAGATTTAAATTGCATGAAAGTAAATTGGAAGTAATGGGAATAGAAGATTAAAATCAAGCTTAATGTAAATTGAATTGTAAAATTGCAGAAAGGGAAATTTGCAGAAGAGAATTATCAGAAACTGAAATTTCATAAGCAAATTGAATTTAATTATAACAGAAATGTAAAATTGCACAAAAGGAAAAGAAAGCTAAGCTCTCTACCAGAGCCTTCTACCCTACTCCTACTCCTACTGCTCTCTATTAGAGCCAACCTCCCCGATCTACTTAATGGAAGGAATCTGATGCCTTTATATAGGCTTTACAAAATGAAAAAATAAAATGAAATTGAAAACAAATTACAATTTAAATGAAATTCCTAATCTAACTTTTTCTTGTGCCTTTGAGTCATGTCAATGGGCTTTCTTGCTTTAGGGCTTCAATGAAATGGGTCTTGGGTGTTTGGTTGCTCCCAGGGGAACGCTCAGTTGAAACAATGAGCGCAACGTTCACTCCCTCAGCGTGCATCTCTCGTGCACTCATTCTTCACTAGTGATTCCTTAGTGAGTGCCGAGTTACAATATTGAGCGCTCCTAGTATGTACGGATGGTACAAGGCTTGCCTCCCAAGCTGAAATTCCCGAAAATGCTCACTTAGTGAGCGTGGCGCTCACTTTCCAAGCTTCCCTTTAACGTTTCCATGCTTTAACGTAGCGCTCTCTTGCTTAATGAACACTTGCTTCCTTAGCAAATTAAATGGCTCATTGCATGCATATTATTAATGCTTTAGCTTGCATATTAATGAATTGATGGCTTTAATAATATTGCATGCATGCTTTCATTGGCTTTATTACATTAATTAGTAATGCCAATGCATTACTTAATTAACGTAGCATTCATTCATTGCCCATTTGGCATTAATAATGAAAGTTTCATGCATGCATGCTTTAATTATTAATTCATGATAATGCATGCATAAGACATTAATGCATATGTATTATGTTACTAATGCCAAGGCTTCATGGTCATGGGCCACGCTTTTAAAAGCGTGGCCTAAGGTTCCAAAGCGTGCTCAATCTTCAAAGCGTGTCCCAATTTCTCTTTTCTCCTTTTGAGCTTAATTTGTTATTTTTTTGCTTCTTTTTCTACTTATTTCCTACAAAATTTATAAAATCAAAAGATCAAAGAATTATACTATTTAAGCATAAAAACACTCAACAATTAAGCACTAATCATCAATTTCTTGTATGAAAAAGCATAGAAAAACATGACATGATGACATGTCATCACAATACCAAACTTAAACATTGCTTGTCCCCAAGCAAGAAAAGAATAATGCAGTAAATTTTGACAAACCAAGGTGGGAAGAATAGCAAGTTAATGTTCATGGTTGGCGAGTTTTCTATGCATGCTACAATCACAAAAGAAATTTAAATTATTGATGCTTCTATCTAGCTCATTTTATGAAATCTTTTCCTTATATTTCTTCCTTGAAACAAGCTTTACATTGTCTTATTAGCTTCTCCTTTTGGGTGCTTTGCCTCATGAGTTGATAATAAAGCTACGACTCTAAATGCTTTGTTTTCAAGTTTTACCACTTGATACATAAGCACCACAAGCATTTAATCAGAGGACTTCATTAAGCTCATTTATTTCTTTTCTTTACTCTCTCTAATCATTGATGTTCAGAGCCTTGAGCTTTGAGGGAGTGCTTTTGTACTTGAGCCTAGCCTTGACTCTAAGTGTTTTTTTTCAAGCTTTTTGCCTGATACATAAACACCACAAGTACTTAACAACTTAATTGTCATTAGTACTCAGAGCCTTCAGCTTTCTCATTCTTTCCCTTTTTCTTTTCTTGCCTTAATTGTAATTGCTTCTTCAAGGTTTTCATGATTTCAAAAATTTCATAAAATACCCTAGATGAAAACTTCAATTAAATAAAATCTAATGCAATTGAGCAACAATTAACCATACTAGCCTTCCAATACTTGTATGCACAAGCTAAGTTCTTCTTTAATTCCTTGTTTGTTTATGATCATGATACTTTATTGCTTTTGAACTCACAGAATTCAATTTGGTAGTCATAATGTCACAGCAAGATGTTACAAATCAAAATTCAAGCTATGCTTATTCATACCACACATTCCTATAGAGAAGATAGAAGATAATGATGCAATTTAAAGTGTTGGAAACAAATGAGAGGAAAAGGAGCTTTACCACCTTGTAATTCATCTTCTCTGCTGTTGTCCTTTTCCTCCTATTCTTCCCCCTTCCCATACCAAACTCAGAATGCTTGCTCATCCTCAAGCAATAATTAGAACAATGGTGATAGGGCTAAGATGGATCATGAGTGTCTTACACAATGAAATGTCAGTAGCACATGTGTTTAAACAAGCAAAATTAAAAATAACCATGAAGGCACAAAGAAACAGAGACATTGTGATTGTAAAAATAAGAGGGTGTGCATGATACATTGCATAAAGAATGAGTGGCACACCAAACTTAGTGTGACACTTTCACTTGGAATTGATGCAAGTATCTAGAAAGATTGGAAGTAAATTTTGTTGCATAGCAACACTAAACTTAGAATGCAACCATATGTCAATTTATTTTTAACTAAAACAAAGGCAACTGTTATATGTTAAATACAATTACCAAGGGAAGAATCTGTCATGAATAAGGATTTCTTGGTAAGGTATTTAACAAAAACAGTTAGGGAGCAAAGTTAAAGAAAGCATTAAAAACAAAGAAATGACTAAAGCAAAGAGAAAAATAAAAAAAGTCAAACCAAAAGAAAGAAAAAACTACAGAGGCATTATGGTTATGCAGACAAGTGGTGTTGTTGAATGAATTCCATAGAAAATAAGTGGCACACCAAACTTAGAATCTCAGTATGACACTTTCATTTTTGATTTGATGCAATCATCCAGAAAGATTGAAAATAAATTGTTGCAGGGCAACACCAAACTTAGAATGTAATCATATGCCAATTTATTGAAATTTAAACAAAGCAAAGGAATGAAATGTTACCTAAGGTTGGGTTGCCTCCCAACAAGTGCTCTTTTAGTGTCATTAGCTTGACATGTTGTTCTTCACTTTAGTTTGTTAAGAGGAATGACCTCAAGGGGGGAGAAGATTCAGCTATTGTCCCCTATCTTGGTCTCTCCTCAGCAAGCTTCCTTTTATTAATGGCTTGATTGAGCTTGCTTGCTGGATCAGGGGTAGGATCGGTGCTCTTGTTAAGTGCCTTCACTTCTTGGATATCAATACTTAGTGGTTGTGTTATGGTTGGAGCATTATCTTCATCAAAAGCCTTTTGAATTGGTGGTTCAATGAGCCCTTCTTCTATGCAACTTTTTGCTTCACTTGAGTTTGGACTTCCTTCATTGTCTTCCTCACTTTCTTGTTCCTCCACTTCTACCTTTGTACTCAACATTTGACTTAATAGCACTTTTATGGAGGAGGTTTGTTGATCTTCCCAAGATTTCTTCATCTCCTCTTCATATCTTTCAATCACAGATTCAATTGTTGAGACTTTTTGGTTCAGGAAAATTTGTGGGGGTTGTGAGTTTTCATATTCCATTGTCATCTCAAGTGGCTTCGGTGGATATGCAGGTTTAGGTTCAAATACTTCCACCACCTATTCCTTCTTCACTGAAAATTCACTTGACACAGAGACTTCTTCATCTTGCTCTTCTACTTCCTCCTTTACATCCACCAATTGGTCTTCATCTTTCTTGCTTAGCAGCTCTGAGTGTTTCCTTATTTTCTCCAAGTGCTCATCCATCTTTTGAAGAAGGATTTCTTGTTCTCTCCAGGATTGTTCTTGCCTTTCCAATAATTCTCTAGATTTTTGAAGGGGATCCTCAGCTACTAGCTCAAAAGATGAAGGTTGAGAGAAATTTTATAGATATGGATGTGTTGTGGTGAGGTTATTTTGAGTGGTACGGAATGAATCTTATGAGTTGTGAAATGAGTTTTGTGACTGTTGAGATGAATTTTCTGTGTAGTGGAATGGATTTTGTGGTTGGTGAAATGAGTCATATGGATCTTGGAGGAAACTTTGTGTTGAGGCATAATCAAATGATGAAGAATTTTCAAATGAAGAACTAGGAGGTGAGGTTGGACAATTTTGCATGAATGAATTGAAGGTTTGCTCAAGTGATGATGGCTCTTGATTAATGGAGTATGACACATTGAGTTCTCTCTGATTTTGATCCTCCCAATCACAACTTGAAGAATTGTAGAATTCATCACAGTATGGATCATCTTGTTGCATTGGGGGACAATCTTGCATGAATTTATTGAAAGTACACTCCAGTGAAGATGTCTCTTGATGAACACAGTATGGATCACTAAGATCTTTTTTATTTTGACTTTCCCAGCCACAATATGAGTAGTTGTTAGACTCATCAAAATCTGGATCATATTGTCTCTGGGAAGTGTCCCCTTTCAACTAATTGTTCACACTCTTGTTGACATGTCCAGACACCATGAGAGTAATGACGTAAATCATTTTGTGGTTCTGGATCATATCTCATGTGAATTGCTTCATCATCTATCATTTCTTGGTGATATTCCCATCCATTATTAGGATAATAACTTGAATAATATTGTGATGGTGGGTAATATCCCATGAAATTGTCTTGCTCATCTTGTGGTTCTGAAGCATATCTCCATTGATTGGAGTACTCAGAATTTGTGATTTCTTAGTGATATTCTCAGCCACCATTAGAATAGTCAATGTGTGATGGTGGGTAATATCCCATAAAATTTGTTTGATCACAAGATGAGTTGAACTCCATTTGAACTTTGTAAAACACATCACCAATGAAAATCGAAATTCATGTCTCAGATGAGATTTGCTTAGTGAGGCAAAAACACAAACACCTTGGTTTCAGCAGAAAACAGAAAATTAAAAGGGCAAAAACAAAGAAAATGCTTAATCTAGACTTCTCACCCACTTAATCATTGTCGATCTATATCAATCCCCGGCAACGGTGCCAAAAACTTGATGAGGGAAAAATGATCCCACTCAAACTCACCGGCAAGTATACCGGGTCGCATCAAGTAGTAATAACTCACAAGAGTGAGGTTGATCCCACAGGGATTGATAGGTCAAGCAACTTTAGTGAGTGATCAGTTTAGTCAAGCAGACAGTGATGAATTGATTGAGAATTTAAACAGCAAAATGTAAATGACAAGAAATTTAAAGGGCAGAAAGTAAATCTGATAGAATCTTAAAGAGCAAGAAATGTAAATTGCATCAAATATAAAGGGAATTGGGTGCTGGGAAATTAAAAAAGATAGTAAATTAGAACTCAGAACAATTGCAGAAGATTTAAATTGCATGAAAGTAAATTGGAAGCAATGGGAACAGAAGACAATGGGAACAGAAGATTAAAATCAAGCTTAATGTAAATTGAGTTGTAAAATTGCAGAAGAGAATTATCAGAAACTAAAATTTCATAAGCCAAATTGAATTTAATTATAACAGAAATGTAAAATTGCAGAAAAGGAAAAGAAAGCTAAGCTCTCTACCAGATCCTTCTACACTACTCCTACTCCTACTGCTCTCTATTAGAGCCAACCTCCCCGATCTACTTAATGGAAGGAATCTGATGCCTTTATATAGGCTTTACAAAATGAAAAAATGAAATGAAATTGAAAACAAATTACAATTTAAATGAAATTCCTAATCTAACTTTTTCTTGTGCCTTTGAGTCATGTCAATGGGCTTTGCTTGCTTTGGGACTTCAATGAAATAGGTCTTGGGTGTTTGGTTGCTCCTAGGGGAACGCTCAGTTGAAACAATGAGCGCAGCATTCACTCCCTCAGCGTGCATCTCTCGTGCACTCATTCTTCACTAGCACTTCCTTAGTGAGCGCCGAGTTACAATATTGAGCGCTCCTAGTATGTACGGATGGCACAAGGCTTGCCTCCCAAGCTGAAATTCCCAAAAATGCTCACTTAGTGAGCGTGGCGCTCACTTTCCAAGCTTCCCTTTCAATTAACGTTTCCATGCTTTAACGTAGTGCTCTCTTGCTTAATGAACGCTTGCTTCCATAGCAAATTAAATGGCTCATTGCATGCATATTATTAACGCTTTAGCTTGCATATTAATGAATTGATGGCATTAATAATATTGCATGCATGCTTTCATTGGCTTTATTACATTAATTAGTAATGCCAATGCATTACTTAATTAACGTAGCGTTCATTCATTGCCCATTTGGCATTAATAATGAAAGTTTCATGCATGCATGCTTTAATTATTAATTCATGATAATGCATGCATAAGACATTAATGCATATGTATTATGTTACTAATGCCAAGGCTTCATGGTCATAAGCCACGCTTTTAAAAGCGTGGCAAAAGGTTCCAAAGTGTGCTCAATCTTCAAAGCATGTCCCAATTTCTCTTTTCTCCTTTTGAGCTTAATTTGTGCTTTTTTTGCTTCTTTTTCTACTTATTTCCTACAAAATTTATAAAATCAAAAGGTCAAAGAAATATACTATTTAAGCATAAAAACACTCAACAATTAAGCACTAATCATCAATTTCTTGTATAAAAAAGCATAGAAAAACATGACATGATGACATGTCATCAGTCGTCCAAGTAATACCTGAGCGAGTCAGGGTCGATCCCACGAGGATTGTGGTTTGAAGCAAGCTATGGTTATCTTGCATGTCTTAGTCAGGCAGATTAGAAGGTTGTTGGAAGAGTTGTCAAATTTGCATTAAAGGAGTATTGGAATAGAAATAAGTATAATGGTTATAATTAAAGATAGCGTTGAGGATTGGAGTTGCTTTGTCTTTCTGAGTTAACTCCGGTATTACTGCTCTTTTTGCTTGTGAGTGATTTCTTCAATGGCAGGCTGTGTGTGATTGACACTGGTTTGAGCAGCTGCCAATACTTCTCTGAATCTGAACCCCAGAATTAGTGCGGATCCATCTCTACTTTAGGGTGAAGCACGTTAGGTTCTAGCCTCTACCACAGAGACCCTAATCTCCCCGTTAAATCGGTTGAACTGATGTCTCGAGATGTCTCCAACAAAGTCATGGATTAGTCGTCTGAAAGACATGTATTCAAGCTGGTGGTTCATCATTGTCCGATGAAAGACGCACTCTGAACCCATGTAAAATGTGATAACCTTATGCCAGTTCAACGCATTCATAGCGATGAAGAACGAATACACATCTTAGAATTAATCAAACACGGATCTAAGAGAAACAGTAATACTTTTATGAATTCATAGGACTCAGCAGGGCTCCTCCCCTCAACCTAGGAGGTTTAGAAACTAATACTGAAAGTAAAATACAATGGTAAAAACGAAAATAGGGCTGAATGGTGTATCATAAGTATGCGTGTTACATGAATTAAATCCATTAAATACTAAACTAATGACTAGTAAGGGTAAAACAGTCTATTTAGTGCTAAAAGCCATTTCTGAGGCCCACATGGTGAGTGTTTGGGCTGAGCTTTGATGAGATCCATGTGCTATGAGGTTTCTTGGGTGTGGAACTCCAGCTAGGGGGTCCTTTCTAGGTCTTTGGATGCTGGGCTCTGCTCTTTGGGCGCTGGACGCCTGGAAGGGGGCATAAAGCTGGCGTTGGACGCTAATTTTGGGCTTCTAATTTGAAGAAAAGTATAAACTATTATATATTTATGGAAAGCTCTGGAAGTTAGCTTTTCATAGCCATTAAGAGTGCTCCATTTGGATATTTGTAGCTCCAGATAAGCTCTTTTGAATGCAGGCAGGTCAGATCTAGACAGTATCTATAGTGCTTTCTCTGTCTCTGAATCAGACTTCTGCTCCAGCTCCTCAATTTCATCCAGAAAATACCTGAAATTGTCCAAGAACACAAAAACTCATAGTAGAATCCAAAAATGTGAATAAAAACTGAATAAAAACTAAACAAAAACTACTAAAAACTATATGAAAATGATGTCAAAAAGCGTATAAAATATCTGCTCATCACAACATCAAGCTTAAATCATTGCTTATCCCCAAGCAACTAAAAACACAGTAGGATGGAAAAGAAAATTAAGATACAATAAATTTCTAAGTTTCAAATGAAGCTTAGTTACAAACAGATGAGCAGGACTTAGTAGCTTTTTGCTTCTGAATAGTTTTGGCATCTCACTATCCATTGAAACTCTGAGATGTTGGCATCTTGAACACAGCTTTCAGAGTCTTGAATAGTTAACCTTATTTTGATTCTTGAACACAGCTTTCAGAGTCTTGGCCGTGACCCTAAGCACTCTGTTTTCCAGTATTACCACTGGATACATTCTTGCCACACACACTTTACCTGGGTGAACCTTTTCAGATTGTGACTCAGTTTTTCTAGAGTCCCCAAATAGAGGTGTCCAGAGTTCTTAAGCACACTCTTTTTGCTTTGGACCACGACTTTAACTGCTTAGTCTCAAGCTTTTCACTTGACACCTTCACGCCACAAGCACATGGTTAGGGACAGCTTGGTTTAGCCGCTTAGGCCAGGATTTTATTCCTTTGGGCCCTCCTAACCACTGATGCTCAAAGTGTTGGGTCCTTTTACCCTTGCCTTTTAGTTTAAAGGGTCATTGGCTTTTTCAATCTGTCCTCCTTTTCCTTTATTTTTGGGCAGTAATGGATTTTTTTACTTTTTAATTTTTTTTCTTTTTTGCCATTTTTCTTTTTCTTTTGCATGCATATAATTTTTTTTCTTTTGTAACATGCTTTTTTTTCTTTTTGCTGCTTTTTCGTGCTTCAAGAATCAATTTTTCAGATTTTTCAGATTATCAATAATATTTTTCCTTTTTTCTTATTCTTTCAAGAGCCAACATTCATAAATTTTAACTTCAAACATGCATTGTTTAATCATACATTCAGAAAACAAAAGCAAATGACACCACATCAAACTAATTAAACTAATCTTATTTTAAACTTGAAATTCATGCATCTCTCAATTCTTTTCAAATAAAAATATTTATTTAAGCAAGGAGAGAGATATGTGGAATATTTTACATCTTTAAGACATCAATGCAAATGATCATGCAACTAGGACAAGAAAACAGAAAATAAAATAGACAGAAAATAGAAAAATAACAGGAAAGGAGTAAAAGAGAACGAATCCACCTGAATGATGGTGGCCAGTGCTCTTCCTTGAGGATCCCATGTAGTGCTTGATCTCTTCTATGTCACTCCATTATTTTTGTTGAGCAGCTGCATAGGCTCTTGTGCTTGCTCTCTAGTTTACTCCATCCTCTTCTTCTATACTTAAGAGTGGTAGAAGTAAAAAAGCAGAGCTTTTGCAACACCAAACTTAAGAGTTTTGCTCGCCCTCGAGAAAATATGATCAATGGAGAGGAAGAAGGTAGGGTAGGTGGGGCATCTGTGGGACCTCTTGGTCCTGAGAGGCTAGGGAATTCCAGATTCTCTGCTTCTCAACATTGGCGTTTGAACGCCCAGGAGCTGCTCCCTGGCTGGGGTGCAACGCTAGCAATGCTCCCCTTTTGGGGCATTGAACGCCGAGTGAGGACTTTCTCACTGGCGTTCAACTTTGACACTCTTTCCGGAGTGTTCTGTTTTCACTGTTGTGAATTCTGTCTCTTGACTGATGCGCATGATCATGACTCTAACAACTGAAAAGGAAAAACAAAATGAAAGAAAATAAATATGGTTGAGTAAGGTTGGGTTGCCTTCCAACAAGCGCTTCTTTAATGTCTTTAGCTGGACTTCACTGTACTTAATTTAGTAACAGTGTTGAGCTTCCTGGCTCTATATCTCCTTCAAGGTAATGTTTGACCCTCTGTCCATTGACAGTGAACCTGTTTTCAGTATCTTTTCCTTGAAGTTCTATGTGTCCGTAAGGTGATATCCTTGTAATCACATACGGTCCCTTCCAGCAGGATTTGAGTTTCCCAAGGAATAATCTGAGCCTTGAATTGAAGAGCAAAACTTTCTACCCCGATTCAAAGACTCTGAAAGCTATCTTTCTATCATGCCACCTCTTTGCCTTTTTTTTATAGATCTTTGCATTCTCAAATGCATCTAAGCGGAATTCATCCAACTCATTTAGCTGGAGCAGCCATTTTTCTCCTGCTGCTTTAGCATCAAGGTTGAGGAATCTAGTGGCCTAATAGGCCTTGTGTTCTAGTTCCACTGGCAAATGATAGGACTTCCCATATACTAACTGATATGGTAAAGTTCCAATAGGGGTTTTGAAAGCTGTTCTGTATGCCCACTGATAAACCCCATTTTTAGGGTTTATCATGTGCTTAATGTAGTGGATTTTATCCATTATTCTCACACTTATTCATACAATTTGCATGGTTCTACATTTTCCTTCCTAATTCTGTGCTTTGATTGAAAACATGTTTCTTTGGCCTTATATTTGCTTATTTTAATCCTCTCTAATGCCAGGGCATTTTGGCCATTTTCACTGACCTTTTCTTTACTGTTTTTAGGGTAGTTTCATGCATTTTCTTAGGAAATAAGCTAGTTTTGGGTAGATATTCACTTACATCTTGATTCAAGCATACATTGTGCACTTTACATGATTTCATAAGGATTTTGCATGAATTTAAGGACAAATTGGATGTTGCATTTCCCATGACTTGGACTAGAACTTTGATGCACTTTATTGCTTGATTTCAGGACAAAGGAAGGAAAGAAGAACCACATTAATGGCTACGTTAGTTACACTAACATTAACACTAACGTGGAATGGGAGTAACTTGCAAAGTTAATGAGAAAAGTAATTGCCAATAACGCTCTCTAAGCCATCATTGCCCACGTTAAGAGTCATGTTAACTAAGTTAACGTGAACTCTAACGTGGAAGAAAGGAAATGGAGCCAACGTTAGTGACACTTAACATTATCACTAACGTTGGACCAAGCTCATAAGTGGCCACGTTAGTTGCCACGTTAACTTAGTTAACGTGGCCTCTAACGTTAAGAATTAAAGGGGAAGCCAACGTTAGTGACATTCAACTTTGTCATTAACGTTGGCCAAGTCACAATAAGCCACGTTAACTTCCACGTTAACCTAGTTAACGTGGAAGCTAACGTGAGGAGACAAAGTGGTCGACAACGTTAGTGACACCAAACAGTGTCACTAACGTTGGAAGGAACCCACACAAGCCCCAATAAGCCACGTTAACTCGCACGTTAACTTAGTTAACGTGGAAGTTAACGTGAAGAAGGGAGGTGATCGCCAACGTTAGTGACACCCAACATTGTCACTAACGTTGGAATTAGCCCACATAAGCCACTATGAGCCACGTTAACTCCCACGTTAACTTAGTTAACGTGGAAGCTAACGTGGATAAGGGAATGATGAGCCAACGTTAGTGACACTCAACTTCGTCACTAACGTTAGCATGGCCACGTTAGAAGCCACGTTAACCTAGTTAACGTGGACTCTAACGTGAGAAATAGGGGCACATTGGAACGTTAGTGACAATGGTAAGTGTCACTAACATTCTTGAAGGTTGGCAAGCCTACGTTAAAAGTGCCACGTTAACTAAGTTAACGTGGACTCTAACATAGAGAAGGGGGAGACTTCTCAACGTTATTGGGAAAGGCAAGTCCCAATAACGTGTGCGAAGGAAAAAGAGGCAACGTTAGTGGCAACGTTTGTGCCACTAACGTTGAAGTTAACATGGCCCTTACTTTGGTGAGGAACGTTAGTGGAAAAGGTGATTGTCACTAATGTTCTCGAACCCATATTTTCACTGAACGTTAACACCACTAACGTCCTGAGCTATGGTCTCTGCCCACTTCAAACTTTCTCTCTGTAAGTAAAGCCAAGCCCAATGAAGAAGAGAACTGCTTCAAACTCCAGATCCAAAGGCCCATACCCAAGGCTTGAAGAGCCAACTAGAAGAACAGAAGAGTAGTATATATAGGAGTAGCTTTGAATTAAATTGGGAGTTGGAAATTATAGGGAGCCTCTGGGCATAGAATTACTTTCTATATTTACTTTCTCTGCAATTCTAGTTTCATCATGTATTCTCCATCTTTGTTTTTATTTTCCAGTGCTATGAACAACTAAACTTCTTTCATTGGGTTAGGGAGCTCTGTTGTAATTTGATGGATCAATACTAGTTTTCATTATTCTTCTTCTATCTTTTCTCTTGATTTTACTTGAAAGCTTTCGATCTTCATCCAATTGGGTAGTTATCTTGGAAAAGAAGCTATTCATACTTGGATCTCTTCTGAACCTTGAAAGAGGAATGAAGAGATCATGCTAGAAATGCTTTCTCATGCTGGACCAAATTGGGTTTGGATGGATATGTGACTATAATCCTCTCAACACTTGATTTGGGAAATGCATGTGGTATAATCAATGACCATACTTCATCTCTTCTCATGAGCAATTGACTAAGGAATTGGCTATTGATCAAGATTTGAGAGATTGAATTACAAGAAATTGTAATTCAATCACTTAAGATTGCCAAGGAGATCAATGAGTGCATTGATTGAGGAAGAGATGAAAATGAAATTGATCCGGAGAATGCAACATCTCCTAAGCCCAATGAACTCCCCATTTCTGATCTTACCCATTCTCTTTAATTTCTACCATTTACATTTATGAGCAATACCCCATTCCCATTTACAATTCAGCAATTTACTTTCATTTATTTATTTTCAGTTCTTTAATTCTAGCATTTTACTTTTTCTGTCATTTACCTTCCCGCCATTTTATTTTTTGCAATTCTCAACTCAAATTCTGGATTCGCTCAACTAGAACATTCCTCTAATTAAAGTTGCTTGATCAATCAATCCCTGTGGGATTCGACCTCACTCTATTGTGAGTTTTTACTTGACGACAAATTCGGTACACTTGCCGAAGGAAATTTGTTATGAGACAAGTTTTCCGTGCATCAAGTTTATGGTGCCGTTGTCGGGGATTGATTGTGCATCAACAATGATTAAATTGGAGGATAACTAGATTGAGCAATTTATTTTTGTTTGATTTAATTTTCTGTCTGAGTCATTTACTTTCTGTTTTGGTTAATTTTTTTTCCCTTCCCCCTACTTTTTCTTTGTTATATACCATTCATTTTACTAACCCACTAACTGTTTGATATATTGCATCACTCACACTAACAGTAATTCTGACAGATATACTTTCTGCACCTATTCTCTTTGCTTGTACTTGTTGGTTGTATGACAGGGAGAAGAAGCGGGGCTTCAACTTCCTTTAATTCTGAACCTGAGAGAACCTTCCTTAGACTAAGAAGGGTGGCAAGAGAAAAACGTGTAGCTGGTGCTGAAGAAGAGGAGGAACACTTTGAGGAATACTTTGAACCAAACATGGAAGAAAACATGAAAAATCATCGTGAGGAAGAAGCTCACAACCATGGCGGAGGAGGATGAGCAAATCATGCTGGGGAGGATAGAAGAGTTTTAGGCTCTTACATCAATCCAAACCCAGGAAACTGTGGAAGTAGCATTCAAAAGCCAACCATCCATGCCAACAATTTTGAACTAAAACCACAGCTCATCACCCTTGTGCAGAACAACTGTTCGTTCGGAGGAAGTGTCCAAGAAGACCCTAATCAACATCTAACCACCTTCCTGAGAATATGTGACACAGTGAAGTCTAATGGTGTTCATCCTGACGCCTATAGACTGCTCTTATTTCCATTCTCACTCAAGGATAAGGCAGCTAAGTGGCTGGAGTCTTTCCCAAAGGAGAGCTTGACAACTTGGAAAGATGTGGTGAACAAATTCTTAGCAAGATTTTACCCCCTCAACGAATCAATAGGCTAAGAGCTGAGGTCCAAACTTTCAGGCAACAAAATGGTGAGACTCTATATGAAGCATGGGAGAGGTTTAAAGACCTAACAAGGAGGTGCCCACCAGATATGTTCAATGAATGGGTGCAACTGCACATTTTCTATGAAGGGCTCTCTTATGAGTCAAAGAAGGCCGTAGACCATTCATCCAGAGGATCTTTGAACAAGAAGAAGACCATTGAGGAGGCCATAGATGTCATTGAAACTGTAGCAGAGAATGACTACTTCTATGCTTCCGAAAGAGGGAACACAAGAGGAGTAATGGAGCTAAACAATGTAGATGCTCTGCTGGCCCAAAACAAGCTCATTACCCAGCAGCTGGCTGACCTCACCAAGAAGATGGAGAGGAACCAAGTAGCAGCAATCTCCACTTCATCAACAAACCAAGAAGGAGTGAATGAAGAAATAGAGGGTAGTAAGGAGCAAGCTAACTACATTGGGAATTCACCTAGGCAAAACCATGATCTATACTCCAAGACCTACAACCCTGGATGGAGGAATCACCCAAACTTTGGGTGGGGAAATCAACAAGACCAAAGCCTTGATCAAAGACGCCCAAATCCCAACAATGCAAGCCACCAACACTTCACATCTAGACCATATCAACACCCCAATAACAACACCTCTCCACATCCACATCAAAACCAAAATAACTTACCTCATCCTTCCACCTCTAATTACGATCTACAATCATTTGATGACAGACTCTCAAGGATTGATAATCTACTTGAAGGCATAGGCAAGGAGATTCAAGACAACAAGGTGTTCAAGGAGGAAGTGCGAGCCAGTTTCAAGAACCAGGGAGACACAATTGACGTCGGGTTTTCTACCAGTAAAGAAATTCATAGAAACGGTTGCGTTGTAGATATAGTTTCTAAACCGACAAAAATCCCTTTGTATAAACGTGTTGGGTGTCACAAGTAACAAACCCCTTTAAAAATTGTTAACCGAGTATTCGAACTTTGGGTCGTCTTCTCAAGGAACTGCAAGGAAGTATGTTCTTATTATTGGTTATAAGGGCTGTAATCAGGGTTTAGAAGGTGAGAAGCAAGCAATTTAAATGACGATAGAATTAAATGGCAATTAAAGATAAATAATAACTGTAAAGCAACTTTTAGCAAGGTAGAGAAATTAGAGGTCTAACATAGTTATCTCTCTCAACAATAATGAAAGTTGAATCTAAACTCCACTTGGTCAAGCTTTACCAGAGCAAAGTAAAGTCAAGGGACTAATTAAGTTGACCTTTGAATCCTAATTATTTCCTAAGAGAAGGTTGGGATTATTTAAGTTCAGCTCAATTAGTAAGATAACGATTATTAATTATGTTGAGTTTAATAACTGTTGAGTTACTAAATTCTTAACCAGAACTAAAAGGAAAGAAAAAGTAAAATTGCTGGAATAATAATAAAAATATCCTTAGATGGAAAGCAATGATAACTTAAGTCAAAGAGAACAATCATGAACTGAAAATACCTCAAATATCATTAATTCAAATTACTGTCTGTAACACGGAAGAATTCTTAGATCAAATTATAATAATCAATTCAAATGTTGGAATAAATAAATAGAAGTAAAAACTAAAAGAACATTAAACCTGGATCCAGAGTTACTCTTAAAACAAGAAGAAATCCTAAATCCTAAAAGAGAGAGAGAAGATCTCCCTCTCAACTAAATCTAAATCATTGCAAGGTGAAAATATGTGAGCTCTCTTTTGAATGAAAGCCTTCCCACACTTTATAACCTCTGGTCTATGCTGTCTGTACTTGGATCTAGGCCAAAAAGGGCTTCAGAATTTGCTGGGGACGTATTCTGTAATTTCTGATGCGTGGCCTCTGTCACGCGTCCGCGTGGGTCACGCGGTCGCGTCATTCGGAGCTTTTCCTTGCCACGCGGTCGCGTCAGTCATGCGGCCGCGTCGCTGCTGATTCGTGCTTGGCACGCGATCGCGTCATCCATGCGATCGCGTGAACACCAGTTTTTTTAAAGCTCTGTTTTGCTTCTTCCTTTCATTCTAGCATGTTTCCTTTTTCATCCTATAAGTCGTTCTGCCTTAGAAAATCTGAAACTACTCAACACACTAATCACAGCATCGAATGGAAATAAAGGTAATTAAAATAATTAATTTTTAAAGCTTAGGAAACATATTTTTCATTATATGACATAATAAGGAAGGGAAAGTAAAACTATGCAATTAATGTGAATAAGTAGGTGAAGAGTTGAATAAATCACTCTAATTAAGCACAAAAGAACTCCTGAAATATGGGTTTATCAACCTCCCCACACTTAAACACTAGCATGTCCTCATGCTAAATCTAAGGTAACTAATTAAGGTTAAAGTGATGGAATGTTATGAAATGCAACCTATGCTAAATGCATCTACCTAATGAGTCATGCAATTCTAATTCATCCACTCATATATAAAGCTTACATGTAGCTAAGTTAATTCACATTCTCAAGGAGTTGTGTGTATATATATAGCCAACCCTTAAATAATAAAGTACTTTAGCAAATGAGATGGGAAAGAAAACATTGTACAAACTTGCAAAACAATTAGTAAAATTTGAGCACAGATATATGTTGATGAGTTATTGAACCCTCACTGGATTTTGTGTTTACTCTCTAGTCACTCAGTGTTTATTGGGTTTATTCACTCTATTTTTCTTTTTATTCTTAGTTTCTACAGTTTTGTTTCTCATCTAACCAATCAACAATTATAGAACATAGTCATACCAAAAAGTCATGAGGTCTTAATTAAGGTTGTAATGTGGTCAAGGTAAAGGTAAGGATTTATGTATAGGGTCAAGTAAGCTAATAAGTGAATCCTTAATTAGACTAAGATCTCACCTAACATACATATTTAGCAAGATAAAACTTCTTTACCTATTTTCCCATAATTTCCCACTTATTGTTACATGCTCATGTTTTACTTTTTATTTTTATTCCATGTGCATTGTTTTCATTGGGAAATTTCTTTTTTTTTTTGTATCTCCTTTTATTTGGATGCTGAAAAAATAAAATTTTTTTTAATGCACATGATAATTGAATCATTTAGATTTTCTCATGAGCATGCTTCCCAAATTTTATTTTATTCCCTTTTACTTTTCTACCTTTTTGTTTCTATTACCCATGTTCCCAAAAGGCTTCCCACATTTTACTCTATTCATAATTCGTCTATCTTAAGCTAACCAAGGATTCACTTGGGATTTTATTTTTTTTTCTTTTTAAGGCTAGTAATTTGGCTAAATAGAATAAAGGGGTTTTGAAAGGCTCGAGGGGGCTAACAAGGGTGATGTAAAAGGTAGGCTAATTTGGGGTAAGTGAGCTAAAATCAAATGATGGCCTCAATCATTCTCTTGGTATGTATCTTATTCTATATTCTATAATTGGACATATAAATTAAAGCAAAGTAAAGAACATCAGAATAAAAAGAAATGTGACACACAGAAATGAAATTATGGTTTGAATGCAACCATACAATTTAAGCTCAAGACTCACAGGCTGTGTGTTCTCTAACTCAAGCATCATATATCATTCATATATTGTATGCAGGTTTAGTTAAAAATTCCCATTATTCTCTTGAAAAAATTATTTAGGGTAGCTTTTTAAAGTTTTAATGTTCCTCCTTGATGAAATGTTGTCAACTAACATGTAATGCTATATATATAAGGTGTGGGTTATTTTGATTCTGTTAAAGTTCCTAGTTTACTTCCTTTTTATATTTTTCTATTTAAACTATACTATCTTATGCTAAAAAGGGTAAACTATACAAATTAATCCACTAATAAATCAGAATTGCAAACTAAACTAAATAACTAAAATGAACTAAATGGCTGAGATATGAACTAAAGATGCAAAATGCAGAAAATAGAGTAAAATACAAAAGTAGCAATGTATAAGTACTCAGAAAATAACAATAAAAGAAAAATACAGAAGAATGTCCAAAATAAAAGAAAAAGTATGTAGTGGTTCACCAAAATAAACGCCAGAGATGGCGACCTCCCCACACTTAAAATGAAACATCGTCCTCGATGCTCAATCAAGCCTGGTGTGAAGGAGTGTCATCACTGGTAGGGATGGCAGCTGGGGTCTCTGTGGCGGTGGTGGGCTGGGGGTCTGGCTACTGTGGAGGTGGGACAGACTGGAGCGGGATCTCCGGATCTGCAGCCTCTATCTGGGGCATAACCTCCTGATGCGGGGCAGCCTGCTTTGTGGCTGCCTGCTGATGAGTCTCCGCCTGGGAATGAGGCTCCTCCTCGTGCTCATCCTCCTCCTCGTGCTCATCCTCTGATGGCTCTGAAGGGGTGTCGGGCTCTGAGGGGATGTCGGCGCCCTGTCTGATCATTAGCTTCAGATGGGAATAGTGTCGCCTGCTGCGGCGCTCTAATCTCTCATACCGGCGCCTGTTACGGCACTCCATCTGATCAAGCTGGCGGAATAGACGGTGCACGAGGCGATAGACTGGCTCAGAGGCGGGTGGAGGTGCAGTGGTGGCAGTAGGGGCAGCTGGGGCAGCTGTGGATGAAGAGGGTCCAGCAGACGGAGGGGCTGTCTCATCAGTAGCAGTGACAGGTGGTGGTCTATAGCCCAAAACAAGGAAGTTCCTGCTGTGCGGGATGATCTTCCTGCAGTCCGCTACGGGTGGTCTCTCATCGGCATCCTCCCAAGGCACATCAGCCTGACGGCCTAGCCGTGTAACCAGGTAAGGAAAGGGGAGGGTGCCTCGGACGTGGGCCCTGGCCATATAATGCCGGATAAAACGAGGCAGATAAATGTCCTTACCCTCCAGCACACACCAAAGGAGGGTGATCATGGTAGCCGGGATCTCCGTCTCGTGAGTACTCGGCATCACAAAGTTACTCAAGATCTGATGCCAAAGCCGAGCCTCATCGTTCAAGTACACTCTCTTGATCCCTCTAGGCATAGTGGTGTTCTGACCCATCTCCCAAGGAACAGCAGGGTCGAGAGCTATTCTTGCCTTCACAGCATCCCAGTCAAACTGCATCTGGCCCATGTCCTCCTCAGCCTGTGCAAAACCATCTGGCTGATCGCACTTGGCTGGGAGCTGGAGAATGGTCTCTATGGCTTCCTCTGTGACCAGAATTTGCTTTCCCCTCAGGTTCACTGCATCAAGGGTAGTAAGGTAGTAGTTGCAATAGAATTCCCTGACCCAAGATGCATTGACCTCTGTCAGTGGTCTCTCCAGAAAGAACCAGCCCCTTTGCTTGATTTGCTCAGTAGTGTACTGCTGGAGGGCTTCTGGAATCTTCAAGGTACGTTCTAGGTATAGATTTCTGGAGTTTGCAAAAGCCGGGTACTTCAGTTCACAGTACCGGTTTGCAAATTTTATAGGATCATTTGCAGGAAGCATCTGGTTAGCTTTCTCCTGCGGTATGAAGTTCTTCTCCCGCCATGATGAATCGTGCATTAGAGCAATGATGGACTGGTAGGAATCTCCTCTCTTGCACTTGCCAGTGGCCTTGCCTTTACCTTTCCTCTGTGAGGCAGACATCCTGAAAAACAGAAAACCAGGAAATGGATAAAACAGGAAAGCAAATAGGCAATTTAAACAAAGGAAACTCAAAGCGCTAAGAGAGAAAGTAAATAAGGAAAATGAGTAATAGAAAGTGAGTGAATGAATGTTAAATGGAAAGAAAAATCAATATGCCATAGTGAGAAAATTATAGGAAAGTGAAAATAATCAGAAAAGAGATTAAAAGGGTTAGTATGGTTAGGATTTGAAAAAGAAATTAGTAAATTAAAATTAGTGAGTTAGGAAGGTAAGTGGCATAGAAAAATTCCATATAACAAGGGTTCACAGGTAAGCATGGAAGTACTCATAATTGAACAAGCAGTTTATGAACTAGGAAATCAAGAAAAATAAGAAGGTCTGCCCTAGCATTCATGTAGTGGTTTGGGTAAAGCAGAGCAAAAACAGAATTCAGGAATGCCAAACTAAAACATGAATGAAAACAAAAAATAAAAAAAATTTGGGCAGCATTCCGGCTAAAATTGGATTGTCCCAGAAAATAAAAAGCAATTTAATCAGTTCATATGAATAAAAAAAAATCAAGCTGCATGTACATAGATATAAAATAAACATAAAAACTCAATGTAAACAGCAGCAACATACAAGAAAGCAGCATATGAATCATGATTATAGCAGCAACAGATTTGCACATAGGATAAAACAGAAGTAAGAACAGTGCAAGTAAACAGACCTAGATCCACTAACCACAACCTAAGCTACCTAACAACCTAAAAATCCACTACAACATGCAAGTCTAACTATCCTAATTATGAACATAAACGGAATTAAAAAATACAGAAAAATGACGAACAGATAAGAAAAAAAAATGGTTGCGTGTTGCGGAACCTGGTAAGCGGAAGGGGTGGAACAGGGAAGAAGGTGGCTGCGGCGGCGTCTGGCGCGGTGGTGGTGCACGGCGATGCGATGGTGGCGGCGGAGGGGGCAGTGGCGGCGAGGATTTGGGTTGGTGATAGAGGAAGGGAGGGGGGGCTTGCGGGTGGGTGGCGGAGGGGTGTGCGGCTGGGGTGCCGGCGGTGGGGGGCGGTGGTCGCGGAGGCAGTGGCAGAGAGGGGAGGGGAGAGGAGGAAGGGAGAAGAAGGGAGGGGAGGGGGTTAGGGCGCGGCGTACGGCGTGGCGGCGGCGTTGGGGTGGTGGCGGCGTTGGGGTGGTGGTGTGGCGGCTGGCCGGCGGTGGCTGGGAAGGAGAAGAAGAGAGAAGGAGAAGAGGGTTGGGGGTGAAAGGGGAGGGCTGCGTGACTGATAGGGTTCGCGGGCTGGGGGGGTTATATTTTCGAATCCACGCGGCCGCGTGAGGCACGCGATCGCGTGGCTGGGACGAGAATGGGAGTGACGCGATCGCGTGGAGTGCGCGATCGCATGAGACGGGGGAAAGAAGGTTGACGCGATCGCATGAGTCGCGCGATCGCGTCGCTGTAATTCGTGCTAAACGCACGACTCCAGCGCCGTTTCAGCGCAACTCTCTATCTCCTTTTGGGGTGATGTGCAATCCATGCGATGCGATCGCGTCGCTCATGCGGTCGCGTGGGATTGATATTGTACATGTGACGCGATCGCATGGGGCATGCGATCGCGTGGGCCAATTTGTGCGAAACGCACAAGGGCCGCACGATTCCAGCCCAACTTTCTGTTCGTTGGATCCTTACGCCGATATATATATCACGAGGCCGCGTGGGTCACGCGGTCGCATGGGTGGTGTCTTTCGCGATATGACGCGATAGCATGGGGCATGCGGTCGCGCCATGCAACCACTTTTTTTTTTATGCATGAAAAGTGCAGAATGCAATGACTATGATGGATGCTTATGCATGATTCCAAGTTTAATAAATTAAAAAGAAAAAGGGAAAATGAAAGCAATTAACAAGAAATAAATTAAAAAAGAAGCGACCATACCATGGTGGGTTGTCTCCCACCTAGCACTTTTAGTTAAAGTCCTTAAGTTGGACATTGGAAGAGTATCCTATTATGGTGGCTTGTGTTTAAATTCGTCCAAAAATCTCCACCAGTGCTTGGAATTCCAATAGCCTCCGGGGTCCCAAACTAGGCATGTAAAGCTCCTGCGTAGCTTTAAACAGATATCCAGCTTCCCGGGATGACGAATGTCAGAACATAATCCATGATCCCAAGCTGTGTTTTTTGATCCACCTCCATTTTGATTTGTAAGTTTCCATTTGGGTGGGTTAAAAAGTAGAATCTCACCGTGGTGACCAAACGTCCTCCGTGATCCATGAAATTGAGCACGATACCAATCCGTGTACTTCGAGGTGAAGCATGGAACTTTATTGAACCGGGTGCACCAGCTCTGAATACGAGCCATTTCCCTCTTACTCTTAAAGTCGCAGAGAGCTCTAAGTTGGCCATCTGTTTCAAGCAAACCATATTCAAGTGAATAAGTAAAATTATAAGTTAAGGATTGTACCCACTTGAAGCTTGTATTGGGTGGTAACGGCCTTGGGATAGGTGTTTTTGGTGGTTCTGCAAGTTCCGTTTCCTTGTGCTCTTCTGTGAATTCTTCCACTTCCTTGCAAAGATCTTCAATTGTATCTGTATCCTGGTCAAAGTCTTCTATGTCTTCCTCATCACTCGAGTCATAGATTGGAGGTTGAGAGAAATCTACCTCCGCATCATCTTCATATTCACTTGGGGAAGATTCTTCGATCTCAGAGAATTCACTTGCGGACGCAAGTTCATCACTAGGAGCACTAGACTTGTGACTATCATCATCAAGGAAATTTGCTTCTTGGATTATTCCGTCTGATTCTTCATAAACGACTTGCCTTGGAGATTTTAGGGTATCCTCCTTAGCATAAACTGTGGCATCTTGGACAGAGTTTTCCTCAATTCTGGATTCCCAAGGAAGTTCAGCATCGCCTAGATCTTCAACCAACTCTTCTTCTTGAACAATGACAGCTTCTTCTACTTGTTCAAGTACGAATTCATTCTCTGTCTTGTCCACTAGAGTCTCTAGTATTTCTTTCATGCTACGCTCTTCATCAGGCTGTCCACATGGAGCTGTGGTTGATCCTTGTATATTTGAGCGCCTAGTGACCCATTGAATTAGCGCTTGCTCCAGTTGTTGAATGGTTGTTTGAAATTTAATCATTGTTTCTTGCAGGCGATCCTTTGCTTCACGGTTTGCCAGACTTGGACATGATACAAAGGAAAGTGGTGATGATTAGGAACGATTGGATTGGTATTGGGGTAAGGAAGGATCATATGATGGCAAATGGTGAAGAGAAGCTTGTGAGTGTGGTGGTTCGAGGTTATGTTTAAAGGATGGTTCATATGCACGGGGTGGGGCTTGTTGGTAGTTACAAGGTTGTCCACCATGTCTTTCAGCTGGGTATGCACGGTAGAATGGTCTTTGTCCAGGATATCTCGGAGGGTGTTGCTGCCAAAAAGGTTGATTAGATCCTCTTAGTTCCATCCATCCTTGATTGGTCTGACCTTGATGCACATTCCTGCTGTTACTTCTATTTCCTTTAACAATATTAGAACCAAACTCAAAGCGAGAGGGGTGAGAGTTCATAGTAGCAAATAAAGATAAAAAGGGAAAACAACAATAATTAAACAAGCAAAAGAAAAATATTTACAATAACCAATAATAAGGCACACGTTAGCAGTTCCCCGGCAACGGCGCCATTTTGACGTTGGGTTTTCTACCAGTAAAGAAATTCATAGAAATGGTTGCGTTGTAGATATAGTTTCTAAACCGGCAAAAATCCCTTCGTACAAACGTGTTGGGTGTCACAAGTAACAAACCCCTTTAAAAATTGTTAACCGAGTATTCGAACCTCGGGTTGTCTTCTCAAGGAACTGCGAGGAAGTATGTTCTTATTATTGGTTATAAGGGCTGTAATCGGGGTTTAGAAGGTGAGAGGCAAGCAATTTAAATGACGAGTGAATTAAATGGCAATTAAAGATAAATAATAACTGTAAAGCAACTTTTAGCAAGTTAGAGAAATTAGAGGTCTAACATAGTTATCTCTCTCAACAATAATGAAAGTTGAATCTAAACTCCACTTGGTCAACCTTTACCAGAGCAAAGGAAATTCAAGGGACTAATTAAGTTGACCTTTAAGTAAAATTGCTGGAATAATAATAAAAATATCCTTAGATGGAAAGCAATGATAACTTAAGTCAAAGAGAACAATCATGAACTGAAAATACCTCAAATATCATTAATTCAAATAACTGTCTGTAACACGGAAGAATTCTTAGATCAAATTATAATAATCAATTCAAATGTTGGAATAAATAAATAGAAGTAAAAACTAAAAGAACATTAAACCTGGATCCAGAGTTACTTTTAAAACAAGAAGAAATCCTAAATCCTAAAAGAGAGAGAGAAGATCTCCCTCTCAACTAAATCTAAATCATTGAAAGGTGAAAATATGCGAGCTCTCTTTTGAATGGAAGCATTCCCACACTTTATAACCTCTGGTCTATGCTGTATGTACTTGGATCTGGGCCAAAAAGGGCTTCAGAATTCGCTGGGGGCGTATTCTGTAATTTCTGATGCGTGGCCTCTATCACGCGTCCGCGTGGGTCACGCAGTCGCGTCATTCGGAGCTTTTCCTTGCCACGCAGTCGCGTCAGTCATGCGACCGCGTCATGTGCGCTCTACTCAAGGCGCGCGGTCGCGTCAATCATGCGGCCGCGTCACTGCTGATTTGTGCTTGGCACGCGATCGCGTGAACACCAGTTTCTTTAAAGCTCCATTTTGCTTCCTCCTTCCATTCTAGCATGTTTCCTTTTTCATCCTTTAAGTCGTTCTGCCTTAGAAAATCTGAAACTACTCAATACACTAATAATGGCATCGAATGGAAATAAAGGTAATTAAAATAATTAATTTTTAAAGCTTAGAAAACATGTTTTACATTATATGACATAATAAGGAAGGAAAAGTAAAACTATGCAATTAATGTGAATAAGTAGGTGAAGAGTTGAATAAATCACTCTAATTAAGCATAAAAGAACTCATGAAATATGGGTTTATCAACAATCAAGAGGTTGGAATCTCAAGTAAGGTATCTTTCTGAGAAAATTCCCAAACCCACAGATGGATTCCCAAGTGACACAGAGAAGAATCCGAGAGGTGAAACAAAGAAAGTAAGATGGGAAGATTGCAAGATGGTCACAATAAGTGATAAAGAGACTGAGGACAAGCCAAGCAAGCTGTCAGAACAACCTGAAGATACCTCAGTAGAGAAGAAGGAACAAGATCATCAAGAACCAGAAATCTCACAACAGGAGCTGCTGAGACTCTATGCACCTTTTCCCCAACTGCTCAATGGTGCTGTGGAGAAGAGAATATACTCAAGGTTTCTAGATTTTTTTGCATCTCTGCATATCAACATACCATTCATCAAGACTATTCAACAAATGCCTGCATACATCAAGTATATGAAGGAGCTGCTTCCCAGGAAAAGCTCACTCAAGGGAGGCCAAACTATAGTGATGAACAAGGAGTGCAGTGCCCTCATCTAACCATAGTTGCCTACAAAAAGAAAAGATCCGGGGAGTTTTCATGTCCCCTGTGCCATAGGAGAAACAATATTTGATAAAGCACTCTGCGATTTGGGAGCCAGCATCAACTTAATGCCCTTATCCCTGGTGAAGAGGCTGCAGATCAATGAGATATTGCCCACAGATGTAGTCATCAGGCTGGCTGACAAAACTCAAAAACAAGCAATAGGGGTGGTGGAAAATGTGTTGTTAAAGGTTGGGAAATACTTTCTTCCCACAGACTTTGTCATCTTGGACATGGAAGAGAGTCACACTCACCCAATCATATTGGGAAGACCATTCCTAGCTACAGCCAGAGCTCTCAAAGATGTGGAGCGAGGGGAGCTAATATTGAGGATCCATGATGAACGACTCAGCTTTAATATCTTCAAACTCTCACAAGAAGCAGACCAAGAAAACAAAGAACCAAGCAAAGATCATAATGAGATGCTAACAGAGGAAGCAAGCACTGAAGCACAACCAGCCCATCTGGGAAAGCCCTTGGTTAATGAACAAGGAAATAAGCAGTTGTCACAACTCAAGGAAAAGCTGGAGGAACCTAAACTACCAGAGACATGTGAAGACAACAACAAAATTCCCTCAGAAGAAGAAATCACCAAGAGCAAGGCAACATCAAAAGGGACAAAGAAGAAGGTACCAAGGGGGTGGAGGAACAAGAAGATCCCTACGGAAGACTTCTCTCCAGGAGATAAAGTGATCTCAGCTTACTTTCCAGATATCCCCCCTAATCTCCCAACTGTACCATCTCAGTTACCTAAGGTCTTCACTATCAACAGAGTTCTCTCCTTGGAACATGTAGAGATCATTGATACAACCAATGGATATAAGTCCAAGGCAAGAGGGGAGGACTTGAAGCATTATCAACCTCCCTGATGAAGGAGAAACGTCAAGCTAGTGATGCTAAAGAAGCGCTTCATGGGAGGCAACCCATGTTTTATGAGCTTTTACTAGTGAATAAGTCAATATTCATGAATTCCAACCCAAACTTGACAAAAACTTGGTGAAACCCTTAATATGCAGTATATAGTGAAGAACAAGTTTGGTGTTCAAAGCATACCAAGAAAGCATGAATGCAACTGCGAGCATGCTAGTCTTGGAGCTTTGAACAGAACTTTTCATCACAGTGCTACAAACTAAGTTTGGTGTCACCCCATGGTGCCACCAATGAGCATATAAGGATACACAGTTAGTTAGTTAGTTGGAGTTCATGAATAAACAAAATCTTTTCTTCTCTTTATTATTCTAGCCGTAAAATTTAAATTGATTTTTTATGATATTAATTCTTACTTTTCTTCTTTTATCTTTTTTTTTTAGGAAAAGGAAAGGAGCATTGAAGGGGATTGATTGGACAATTAAATGAGAAAAGTTCGGCCACTTCATGAGGAGAAACTACACACTTGTTCTAAAAAGGGAAGGCATTGGAAAATGTTGCCATGCAACATTGAAAAGAATGGGACCTTTGAAGACCGAGCAATCTCCATCATAAAGTGATGATCCTTGTCCTTTCTCCATGCACAACCCCAACCGTCCATCAAACAACCACTCCATCAATCCACGCCCTCCATTCACTCACAACCTCTCTATATAAGTGATCCTTGTTCCGTACCCCACTCTTCACACCTCTCCATTTTGGATTCCCTTTCACTCCCTTCATTGCACTCAACCCTAAACAACTAAAAGTCTCCACACCCTTGCCAACTTCACACATTAACCCTTATTCATGGCATTTTCGAGATCCAAAAGAAGGAAGGAAAAGGAACCTATGGAGCAACACCCGTATGATGAAAAGAGATTTAGAAGCTTGCACCATGCATTGCAATACGGGTGGATGGTGGATAAGGAGATCATATATGAGCTGGGATTTCAAGTTAGGAAAACTGAGTGTCCCGAAATCACACAGAAGGTAGAAAAGAGAAGATGGGAGCTCCTCACTGATCCGGTCATTAAGGTGAATGCAAATCTTATAAGAGAGTTTTATGCAAATGCGGTCCGATATGATAAGGCAGATGAGTCATATACAAGCTTTGTGAGAGGAAAGATTGTGGATTTTGGTCCCATGAGTGTCATGAGGGCATTAAAGTTGCGGTCCATACCATTTGAAGAAGAGAGTTATCATTCAAGAATGGACAACAACCCTAATCATGACCAGATTGTGCAAGACATTTGTGTACCAGGAGTTGACTGGGAAAGATATGCAGATAGGAGACCAAGGTTCATCAAGAGAGCAGATCTCAACCCGGAAGCAAAAGGGTGGTTCGAAATTGTAAGGAGGTCCATCCTCCCAGCAGCGAACAATTCGGAGGTGAATCTCAAGAGAGCCATACTGGTGCACTGTATACTCAAAGGAGGAGAGATCAAAGTTCATGAACTCATATCAGAAGGCATTAGAAAAATGGCAGAGAAAAGTGACTCAAGGGGAACGTTAGGTTACCCCAGCACTATCTACCGACTGTGCAAGAAAGCTGGGGTGGTGTTTGAAGATGAGGACCCCGTGTGGATAAAAGAGGGCATTCCAATAACCATTCAACGTATGCATGCTACCGCATCCCCCTACCTCAACGAAAGCAAAGGAAGAGGCCAGCCCATCAAGTAATAGAAGGACAAGTCGTAGAAGGGCAAGCACCAGCCACCTTGGATATGCACCAATTGCAGGAGGCCATTGATGGGCTATCTCGACAATATTTGGAAAGCCAAGGAGCACAGAGAGAACTACAACTACAGATGATGGGGCAGCAAGAGGAGTCACTCTCAAGATGGATGACTCAACAAGGGGATTGACAAAAGCAAATGATGGATCAGCAACTGAGTCAAGGACAACAATGGAGTGAAACATTCCACAGGATGGAACAAAGGCAAAATGAGCAACAAGAATCCATCCAGAGGCTAATCAACATCGAAGCACATCAAGGTGCACATATGCATGAGATGCATCGAAGACAAATAGAACAGGCAGAACTATTGGACGAGCAAAGGGCATTCGCAGAAGGAGTTTACCTGAGCGAGACTGGGCATCATATAAATACTCAAGCCAAGCTCGGTTACTTGGTAGGATAGCTGCCTATATTGCATCCAGGAATCACAAGGTATGAAGAAATGAGGGATGAATTAGCACGTGAAGAAAGACAAAGGGTGGAAGAGAGTCATGAATCAGTGAGGAAGGCACTTGAGGATTGGAAGCAAGCAAGATTGGCATGGATGCAAGGGAATGCAAGAGGACACAAAGAAGACAAGCAAGGAGGAAAGCATGGGCATCCACAAGAGTAAAAGGTGGTGGAGTTCCTTCTTTGGTCCATCTTTCTCTATGCTTTAAATAAGGAAGATCTTGTATGAAATAGAACTTGCTTCCATGTTAGTTTAAACCTTTTTAAATTCTGTCTTTTAAGTTTTTGTGTTGAAGAGGTCTATGTTTGCTAGTCTTTATGTCACTGCATCCGTACTTTGCTTACTTGTATGTTTGTCCCTTTGAATCAAATGAAAAAGAGAATGAGTGTTTTTAAAGACCAGAGAGAAGTTCATACTATGGAGTAAGTTCATGAGTTTATGGTATAGTCATAAGTTAGCTAAGTTGGTTCAACCATAAGGTGGGAAGGCAACTATCTGTCCTGAATCATATGCTTTGAATACACCCCATGAGACTAACTAAATAAGAAGATCCTAATAAGAAAAAGGGAAAGAACAATAAAGGTTGGAAAATAAAAGAAAAAGAGTAAGCAATAAGGCTAGGCACCAATGGTTTTAATCTTGAGGCATGTGTCTGTGGTGCTCCTGTGTGAGGGATCTACTTGGATGACTAAGCTCTTAGGGGTGCCTTATCACTTGGTAACTTGGGTTAACTAACTCGGGATTATCAGCTGAAAGTCCACTATCAAGAGTAACCCTCACTACAGAGCATTTAGTAACCCAAAGAGGTGCTGGACACCAAGGTCTCAAGAAAAGAAAATAAATAAACTATGTGCCTGTGGTGTGTATGTATGGGGGAGAGGCTTGAGCAAGTAAGTCCTTAGGGGTGTTTCAACACTTAGCACCTTGAACCAACTGGTTCGGGAGTGTTGGCTGAAAGCTTATTTTAAAGAGTTGCCCCCTTACAGAGCACTTAGCTTAAAGAACACAAATAAGCCCTGAAATAACAACAAAAGGATCAATGAATAAAGGTCTCATGGGATGCAATCACAGTGAGTATTCTAGGACATGATAAAGGTCTGAAAGCCAGGAATGAACCTAAGTTGCTATGCATGAAACCACCATAAAACCAGGGACATGACTTCCACAAGAATGACTCATTTCTCTTGGCATTCCATTCATCATTTTCTTGTTCCAGTACTTGCTTAGGGACAAGCAAGCTTTAAGTTTGGTGTTGTGATGCCAGGGCATTTTGGCCAGTTTCACTGACCTTTTCTTTACTATTTTTAGGGTAGTTTCATGCATTTCCTTAGGAAATAAGCTAGTTTTGGGTAGATATTCACTTACATCTTGATTCAAGCATACATTGTGCACTTTACATGATTTCATGAGGATTTTGCATGAATTTAAGGACAAATTGGATGTTGCATTTCCCATGACTTGGACTAGAACTTTGATGCACTTTATTGCTTGATTTCAGGACAAAGGAAGCAAAGAAGAACCACATTAATGGCTACGTTAGTTACACTAACATTAACACTAACGTGGAATGGGAGTAACTTGCAAAGTTAATGAGAAAAGTAATTGCCAATAATGCTCTCGAAGCCATCATTGCCCACGTTAAGAGTCACGTTAACTAAGTTAATGTGAACTCTAACGTGGAAGAAAGGAAATGGAGCCAACGTTAGTGACACTTAACATTATCACTAACGTTGGACCAAGCTCATAAGTGGCCACGTTAGTTGCCACGTTAACTTAGTTAACGTGGCCTCTAACGTTAAGAATTAAAGGGGATGCCAACGTTAGTGACATTCAATTTTGTCACCAACGTTGGCCAAGTCACAATAAGCCACGTTAACTTCCACGTTAACCTAGTTAATGTGGAAGCTAACGTGAGGAGACAAAGTGGTCGACAACGTTAGTGACACCAAACATTGTCGCTAACGTTGGAAGGAACCCACACAAGCCCCAATAAGCCACGTTAACTCCCACGTTAACTTAGTTAACGTGGAAGTTAACGTGGAAGTTAACGTGAAGAAGGGAGGTGATCGCCAACGTTAGTGACACCCAACATTGTCACTAACGTTAGAATTAGCCAACATAAGCCACTATGACCCACGTTAACTCCCACGTTAACTTAGTTAACGTGGAAGCTAACGTGGATAAGGGAATGATGAGCCAACGTTAGTGACACTCAACTTTGTCACTAACGTTGGAGATGGCTAGCATGGCCACGTTAGAAGCCATGTTAACCTAGTTAGCGTGGACTCTAACGTGAGAAATAGGGGAACATTGGAACGTTAGTGACAATGGTAAGTGTCACTAACTTTCTCGAAGGTTGGCAAGCCTATGTTAAAAGAGCCACGTTAACTAAGTTAACGTGGACTCTAACGTAGAGAAGGGGGAGACTTCTCAACGTTATTGGGAAAGGCAAGTCCCAATAACGTGTGCAAAGGACAAAGAGGCAACGTTAGTGGCAACGTTTGTGCCACTAACGTTGAAGTTAACGTGGCCCTTACTTTGGTAAGGAACGTTAGTGAAAAAGGTTATTGTCACTAACGTTCTCGAACCCATATTTTCACTGAACGTTAACACCACTAACGTCCTGAGCTAAGGTCTCTGCCCACTTCAAACTTTCTCTCTGCAAGTAAAGCCAAGCCCAATGAAGAAGAGAACTGCTTCAAACTCCAGATCCAAAGGCCCATACCCAAGACTTGAAGAGCCAACTAGAAGAACAGAAGAGTAGTATATATAGGAGTAGCTTTGAATTGAATTGGGAGTTGGAAATTATAAGGAGCCTCTGGGCATAAAATTACTCTCTGTATTTACTTTCTCTGCAATTCTAGTTTCATCATGTATTCTCCATCTTTGTTTTCATTTTCCAGAGCTATGAACAACTAAACCCCTTTCATTGGGTTAGGGAGCTCTGTTGTAATTTGATGGATCAATACTAGTTTTCATTATTCTTCTTCTATCTTTTCTCTTGATTTTACTTGAAAGCTTTCGATCTTCATCCAATTGGGTAGTTATCTTGGAAAAGAAGCTATTCATACTTGGATCTCTTCTGAACCTTGAAAGAGGAATGAAGAGATCATGCTAGAAATGCTTTCTCATGCTGGAACAAATTGGGTTTGGATGGATATGTGACTATAATCCTCTCAACACTTGATTTGGGAAATGTATGTGGTATAATCAGTGACCATACTTCATCTCTTCTCATGAGCAATTGACCAAGGAATTGGCTATTGATCAAGATTTGAGAGATTGAATTACAAGAAATTGTAATTCAATCACTTAAGATTGCCAAGGAGATCAATGAGTGCATTGATTGAGGAAGAGATGAAAATGAAATTGATCCGGAGAATGCAACATCTCCTAAGCCCAATGAACTCCCCATTTCTGATCTTACCCATTCTCTTTAATTTTTACCCTTTACATTTATGAGCAATACCCCATTCCCATTTACAATTCAGCAATTTACTTTCAGTCATTTATTTTCAGTTCTTTAATTCTAGTATTTTACTTTTTCTGTCATTTACCTTCCCGCCATTTTATTTTCTGCAATTCTCAACTCAAATTCTGGAGTCGCTCAACTAGAACATTCCTCTAATTAAAGTTGCTTGATCAATCAATCCCTGTGGGATTCGACCTCACTCTATTGTGAGTTTTTACTTGACGACAAATTCGGTACACTTGCCGAAGGAAATTTGTTATGAGACAAGTTTTCTGTGCATCACTCTCTTATTACCATTCGGTTCCGTGATATGTGTGTTAAGTGATTTCAAGGTTTATAAGGCAGGAATGGCTTGGAGGATGGAAAGGAAGCATGCAAAAGTGGAAGGAATACAAGAAACTAAAGGAATTGCTAAAGCTGTCTAGCCTGACCTCTTCGCACTCAATCAATCATAACTTGAGCTACAGAGGTCCAAATGAGGTGGTTCTAGTTGCGTTGAAAAGATAACATCCGGAGCTTCGCAACGATATATAATTTGTCATAGCTGCCCAGAAGATAGGTGACGCTCACACGTGGATTACGCGCACGCGTGACCTGGAGAAAATGCAATCCACGCGTACACGTGGAAGACGTGTACGCATGACAATGCCGCGTGCTGGACGTATCTGAAATCGCTGGGAGCAATTTCTGGCCTATTTTTGACCCAGTTTTTGGCCCAGAAAACATAGATTAGAGGCTATAAAGTGGGGGAATCAATCCATTCATTCATATTGAACAACTTTCATATTCATAATTTTAGGTTTTAGATGTAGTTTTCTAGAGAGAGAGGCTCTCTCCTCTCTCTTAGGTTTTAGGATTTTGGATTTCTCTTAGTTTATGGTTCATTCCTTCTCAAATTCAGGTTCAATGTTCCTTTAATTTATGTTCTCTTCTACTTTTATTTATTCTAGTGCTTTCACTTGTTAATTACTTATGTTCCCAAATTGGCTTATGGATTCCTATGTTTAATTTGATTTTTCTATTCAATACAATTCGAGGTATTTTAGATTTATGGTTGCTCTCTTCTATTTATGATATAAATAATTTAGATTTTCCCCCTTTACTTTGGTTGAGTAATTGGTGACAATTGAGTTATCAAACTCAGCTGTTGATTGAAAATTGGAATTTGCTTATTGATTTGGATCCCTCTAAAGCTAGTCTTTCCATAGGAGTTGACTAGGACTTGAGGAATCAAATTGATTAGTCCACTTGACTTTCCTTTATTTAGTAAAGGTTAACTAAGTGGGAGCAATAAATAATTTTCATCACACCTGATAAGGATAACTAGAATGGGATTTCCAGTTCTAATACCTTGCCAAGAGTTTTTATAGTTAGTTTGTTTCCATTATCATTTACTATTGTTGCTTCTTATCTTAAAAATCCCAAAAAGATACATTTTTCCATAACGAATAATAAACACACCTCCCTGCAATTTCTTGAGAGACGACCCGAGGTTTAAATACTTCAGTTATAAATTTTATTGGGTTTTGTTACTTGTGACAACCAAAGTTTTTGTGCGAAAGGATTCTTTGTTGGTTTAGAAGCTATACCTACAACGTGATTATTTTAATAAAAATTCTTTACTAGCAGAAATTCGTTCGTCAAAATGGTGCCGTTGCCGGGGAATTGCAATTGTGTGCCTTATTATTGGTTATTGTAAATATTTTCTTTTGCTGTTTATTTGTTTTTGTTTTTTTTTTGTTTTTAAATTTTATTAGCTACTATGAGTTCTCACCCCTCTGGCTTTAAGTTTGATTCGAATGTTGTTGGAAGGAATGGAAGCTATAACAGGAACATGTATCAAGGTCGGAACAATCAAAGATGGAAGGAGCCACGAGGATCTGATCAACCCTTTCGGCAACAACACTTTCCAAAGTACCATGGACAACGACCATTCTACGATGCACACCAAGACAATAGTTATGGTGGACCCCTTCGTGACAAACCACCTCCAACTATGGTCAAGAGCCATTCAGAAGTGCATACCAAGATGATAGATATGGTGGACCACCTTGTAGTTACCAACAAGCCCCATCATATGCCTATGAACCACCTCCTCAACATAGCTTTGAACCACCATACTCACAAGCCACCCACAACCATTCACCTCAATATGACCCTAAACCTTATCCACCCCAATTCCAATCCAATGACCCCCATGAACCACGACTTCCATATGCACCATGTCCATATCCATCAACTCAAGAATCACAAGCTCACCTCAAGAAAACAGTAGATCAATTTAATGCAACCCTTCATCAACTGGAACAAGTGATAAATCAATTAGTTTCCCGACGTTCGGACACTCAAGGAACCCCCATGGCTTCATGTGGAGAATCTAATGAAGAACGTAGCATGAAGGAGACACTAGAAATTCCAATGGACAGTGAGTAGCATGACTTGGTATTGGAACAATTGGAGGAAGCCGTAATCGTTAAAGAAGAAGAAGTGATCGAAGACTTATGAGATGCAAAACGTCCATGGGAAAGCCCAGTCATAGAACCCCGTTCTAAGGAGTTTGAATTTGTTGTTGAGGAGGGTGTACAACCTCCAAGGCATATCATGGTTGAAGACTTTGAAGGGGATGATCAAGAGATGGATTCAATCATTGATAAATTCTTATCTACATTTGAACCCTCTCCCATTGGACTTGACATGGAGATTAAAGAAGAAGAAGCACAACCTCCCATGCCCTTGGTGAACAATGAAGAAGAGATCGAATTGGAAGAAAGCTACCAAGAGGAAGAGGTTGAAATTGAAGAAGCTTGCAAGGAGGTGGAAGTTGTCAAGGAAGAGTTCAAGGGAATGGAGCTGGAAATCACCTTGCCAAAGTTGTTGGAGACCTCTCCGCCTAAGTCACCATCATCCTTCACAACATTCAAGTGGGTAAAATTCATATCCCTTAGCTTTCTCATCCCACTTGAATATAGTTTACTTGAGATAGATGGTCAACTTAGAGCTCTTTGTGGCATTAAGAATAAGAGGAAAATGGTTAGTGGTAGGAGTTCCCCTGCAAGGTTCAATATGGTTGCATGCTCCAAATTGAAGTACAAGGGTTGGTATAATTTTCAATTAAATGGGTCTGGGAAGTCGTTTGGGTACTTTAGTGAGAATTCAGATTGCTCACCACCCAAGTGGAAAAATGATGATCAACAAGAAGACGGGTACAAATGCAAGGTTTGGGACCTCGGAATTCATTCCAAAAATCAGTACTCTTGGGGCCTTGTCACTTGCTTTGACTTGCTTGAAGGCTTTATACGCCTAGTTTGGGATCCCGGAGGATATTGGAATTACAAACACTGGTGGAGATTCCTGGATGAGTTCAAGCACAAGCTACCATAACAAAGGAGCTCACCGAATGTCCAACTTAAGGAGTATAACTAAAAGTGCTAGGTGGGAGACAACCCACCATGGTATTTTCGTTCTTTTTCAGTCTTAGTTTTATTTTGTTTTATTTTATTCTTAGTTTTATTTATTCTATTTTTCTTAGTGTTCATTCATAATGTCTGCATCAGCATCTACATTTTGCATTCTGCATTTTGCATTAAAAAAAACACACATGACGTGCAAACGTCGCTAACGCGTCCGCGTCATATGTGCGTGCGAGATAAAGAGGAATTGAACAGAAAGTTACGCGGGAGCAGGGATGGTGGCGTGCCTGGCGCACAAACAAGCCTACGCGTACACGTCCCTCATGCGTACGCGTCGCTTGCGAAATCCCGAGTCCATGCGTACGCGTCCCTCACGTGTACACGTGACCCTGCAAATCGGCGTAAATGGGTGTATGGCCAGAGAGTTATGATGGTCTGGGATTGGCACTGTGCTAGAGGCACAACATCATCCATGCGTACGCGTCCCTGACACGTGCGCGTCCTTTCGCTTCCAGACAACCCACCCGTACACGTGGGTGACGCTTACACGTCGAACGGCCAAATCAATTTTCACGCATACACGTTGTGCACGCATACGCGTTGCGCCCCGTTTTCTAAATTCTCATCCCTTTTCATCCATCTTTTCCCCCTTCTTTCTTCCTCCTTTCTTACTTTCTTATTCTTCTTCATCCCTTTAACTTCTTATCCCTCTTCACTTTTATTCTATTTTACTTAATTTATTTGCATACTTTCATTCATTGAATTTTAATTTTGTGCATATTTTTATTTTCTTTTCTACGTTCATTATTTTTCCATTGGTGTTAAATGTCCTTATTCAACTGTTGCATCTTTTCTGGTATTATTTTGGTGCTCAGTGACTTGTTTTACACTGTTGGGCGATATTCTTTATCTGTCACTGCCAATGCTAATCTTTTATGATACATGTATTCCTTTTGCATTGACATGAACTTACACTATCTTTCATTACCCACTCTCTCTCCCCCATTGCTGCAATTTTTGCACTATTGTTATGCCATTTGCTTCTGTTGTTTTTTCACTTGTATGTTGTAGCTACCATGTAATTGAGACTCTCATTATTTGGCATTAACTCACCCATACTTTATTTATTTTCTTATCTTTATTTCTGGGTTACTTTTCTTCCCTTTTTCTTTCAGGATGGCCACCAGAAAGGGAACCGGAAGACGTTTACATGGGGAGACAGACAAGTCCATCTGCACAATCTTTGGAGAAAAGCGCCAGTTTGAACCACCCGTCCACTTGCACATCTCAGCATGCACCAAGGATGGTACAATCTTTAAGTGTGGGGAGGTCGATACCGACTTCCATGGGTTAGTTACTTTCCTGTCTCGACACCAATGTTTAAATTTTCTTTGTTAAATTAGTTATTGCATTTGCATGTTTGATTGCATATTTGTTTGATTTTGTGCATATTTTACCACCACTTGGTTGAAGTAACATTTTCTTTTTCAAGAAACTTTTTATAGCATTTCACTAATTTGAATTAAAATTTTTATTGAACTTGTTTGAAGAAATATTATACTGGAACATGGTTTAGAGCTCGAACACACAAAACCTGTGAGATTTTAAGCTTATTTAAATTAGTTGCATTTTATCAACCAATATTTTATTTTTAGTGTGTTGTTCTCTCTAAAATTGTGATCTTTGTGTTGCTTAATTCTATATTTCCATGGTTTGATGTATGCATGCACTTATATGATTGAGGCCTTTGTTTCACTGAGCTTACATACCCATATGGCCTTACCCTTTCATTATCCTTTGCAAACCAATTTTGAGGCTATTATACCCCTTTGTTCTTTACTTATAGCACATCATTAACTCTAAGCAAAAAATAATAATGTCCTTAATTTGAATCCTTGGTTAGCTTAGACTAGTGAAAGTGCTCATGATTTAAGTGTGGGGAAATTGGGATTGAAAACATTTGGTTTGAGAATTGGGTGTTGTATATTCTTGAGGAAATGTGAAAAAGAATGTTGAGGACATGTTTATGCATTCAATACTTTAATCATATGCATTGAGAAAAACAAAAGAAAAGAAAAAAAATATATAGAAAAAAATAAAAAATAATAAAATAAAAAAGAGAGAAAAAGAAAAGAAAAAGAGAAAACAATAAAGAGGGGACAAAATGCCCCAAGGTAAATGGCGATAGCAATGCATATGTACTGTACTCAAAATCGGATGCATGAATGATGCATGGAAACTTGTCTCTCAACAAATTTCCCTCGGCAGGTATACCGAATTGTCGTCAAGTAAAAACTCACAATAGAGTGAGGTCAAATCCCACAGGGATTGATTGGTCAAGCAACTTTAATCAGAGGAATGTTCTAGTTGAGCTAAGCAGAAATTGAGTTGATATTTGCAGAAACGTAAATGGCGGGAAAGTAAATAACAGAAAGTGTAAATGCTGGAAATAAAGAGCAAAATGTAAATGGCGGAAAGTAAATTACAGAATCTTAAATGGGGATTTGGGGAACTGGACATGAAAGTAAATGGCAGAAAGTAAAGAGAATGGGTAAGATCAGAAATGAGGGATTCATTGGGCTCAGGAGATGTTGTATTCTCCGGATCAAGTTCATTCTCATATCTTCCTCAATCAATGCATTCATTGATCTCCTTGACAATCTTAAGTGATTGGATTCCAATTCCTTGGCAACCCAATCTCTCAAATCTTGATCAATAGCCAATTCCTTGGAGTAATTGCTCATGAGAAAAGATGAAGTATAGTCACTGATTATACCACATGTATTCCCAAATCAAAGTGTTGGTAGGATTATATGTCACTATATCCATCCAAACCCCAATTTGGTCCAACATGAGAAAGCATTTCTAGCATGATCTCTTCATTCCTCTTCCAAGGTTCCGAAGAGATCCAAGTATGAATAGCTTCTTTTCCAAGACAACTACCCAATAGGATGAAGATTGAAAGCTTTCTAGTAAAATCAAGAGAAAAGAAAGAAGAAGAATAATGAAAACTATTATTGATCCATCAAATTACAACATAGCTCTGTAACCCAATGAAAGGGGTTTAGTTGTTCATAGCTCTGGAAATGGAAAGCATAAATGAAAAGTACATTTTCAAAATAAAACTAGAAGTTACAGAGAAAGTAAAATATACAGAGTGTAGTTCTCCAAAATGCCAAAAGCTGCCTACTAGTTCAAAACTACTCCTATATATACTACTCTTCTGATCTTCTAGTTGGCTCTTCAAGTCTTGGATATGGGCCTTTGGATCTTTAGTTGAAGCAGTTACAGTCTTCAGTGGGCTCAGCTTTGCTTGCAGAAAAAGTGTGAGTTAGGCATGGACGTTAGTTAGGACGTTAGTGGTGTTAACGTTAAGTGAAAATGTGGGTTCGAGAACGTTAGTGACGATCACCTTTTTCACTAACGTTCCAAGCCCAAAATGATCCACGTTAACTTCAACGTTAGTGGCACTAACGTGACCACTAACGTTGCCTCTTGGTCCTTCGCAAACGTTATTGGCATTCATCTTTTCCAATAACGTTGCTTATTGCCCCTTTTTCCCACGTTAGAGTTCACGTTAGTATAACTAACGTGACCCTTAACATGGGCATGCCTAAGCTTCGAGAGCATTAGTGAAACTTACCTTTGCCACTAACACTTTAAACGCCCCTTCTTCCCACGTTAGTGCCTTACGTTAATTGCATTAACGTGACCACTAACGTGGTGGTGATTGCCATCTCCAATGTTAGTGACAAAGGTGAGTGTCACTAACGTTGGCCCATCATTTCTTTCCTCCACATTAGCTTCCACGTTAATGTAATTAACGTGGCAACTAACGTGGGCAATATTGGCTTAGTCCAATGTTAGTGACAAAGGTGAGTGTCACTAACGTTGGCGATTCCTTGCTCCTCCCACGTTAGAGTTCACGTTAATGTAATTAACGTGACTCTTAACGTGGCCAATTGTGCCCTTTTGGAACGTTAGTGGTATTCACTTTTACCACTATCATTGGAGCTTCCCTTTTCCTCCATGTTAGCTTCCACGTTAATGTAATTAACGTGGCCACTAACGTGGGCTATGATGGCTTTCAAAGGCATTATTGGTGATCACTTTTTCCATTAACGTTGCAAGCTAGCTCCCATTCCATGTTAGTGGTCATGTTAGTTAGACTAACGTGGCTACTAACGTGGCTCTTCCTTGCTTCCTTTGTCCTGAAATCAAGCAAATAAAGTGCATCAAAGCTTGGTTCTAAATCATGAGATCATGCATCATCCATTTTATCATTCAATTCATGCATAATTCTCATAAAATCATGTAAAGTTCACAATGTTTGCTTCAATCAAGATGTAAGTGAATATCTACCTAAAACTTGCTTATTTACTAAGAAAATGCATGAAACTACCCTAAAACAGTAAAGAAAAGGTCAGTGAAACTGGCCAAAATACCCTGGCATCAATGAATATGTTGTAAACATAGTATATGGGTAGTTAGATTTTGTATTTTGATTACATGGATTGTCTTAAGTTAGGTGGGAAAAGTTTGGTTAATTAAGGATTCAGATTTTAGTCCACTTGGCCAAATACAATCCTACCTTGACCCTAACCCCATTACAATCCTTAAAAGACAGCTTGATATGTGTATTTGTGCATCAAATTTGTGTTGATTGGTAGAAGAAAAGCAAGCCTTAGAAAGTAAGGTTAGTAGAGAATTGAAAGAGTCGAACCTTAAACACTTGAGTGATTAGAGTGTATACACTTCCGGTGAGGGTTCGATGCTCAATTCTTTGTTCCCGGCTTTCATGAGCTATTTTCTTCTGCAAGTTTACTTGTACTTAATTTTTATGATTTGAATTAGTGAAATCCAGTTCATATTTGTTCTTAAAAGATTTGCTTACTTTTAATCAAGTAGGTAGAAATATTTTGCATGTAGTTGCATTCATACAGAGAGGTTGCATTTCATATATTCTACCATTCCTCTTCACTCTTTTAGTTCTCTTGAGCTTAGCATGAGGACATGCTAATGTTTAAGTGTGGGGAGGTTGATAAACCCCATTTTTAGGGTTTATCCTATGCTTAATCTAGTGGATTTTATCCATTATTCTCACACTTATTCATACAATTTGCATGGTTCTACATTTTCCTTCCTAATTTTGTGCTTTGATTGAAAACATGTTTCTTTGGCCTTAAATTTGCTAATTTTAGTCCTCTCTTATTACCATTCGATGCCGTGATATGTGTGTTAAGTGATTTCAAGGTTTATAGGACAGGAATAGCTTGGAGGATGGAAAGGAAGCATGCAAAAGTGGAAGGAATACAAGAAACTGAAGGAACTGCTAAAGCTGTCCAGCCTGACCTCTTCGCACTCAATCGATCATAACTTGAGCTATAGAGGTCCAAATGAGTTGGTTTTAGTTGCGTTGGAAAGCTAACATCTAGGAATTCGCAACGATATATAATTTTTCATATCTATCCTAAAGATAGGCAATGCGCATGCATGGATCACGCGGACGCGTGACCTGGAGAAAATGCAATCAACGCGTACGCGTGGCAGTGCCGCGTGCTGTACGTATCTGGGCTGTTTTTGACCTAGTTTTCAGCCCAGAAAACACATATTAGAGGCTATAAAGTTGGAGAATCAATCCATTCATTCATATTGAACAACTTTTATATTCATAATTTTAGGTTTTAGATGTAGTTTTCTAGAGAGAGAGGCTCTCTCCTCTCTCTTAGGTTTTAGGATTTAGGATTTCTCTTAGTTTATGGTTCATTCCGTCTCAAATTCAGTTTCAATGTTCCTTTAATTTATGTTCTCTTCTACTTTTATTTATTCTAGTGCTTTCACTTGTTAATTACTTATGTTCCCAAATTGGCTTATGGATTCCTATGTTTAATTTGATTTTCTATTCAATAGAATTCGAGGTATTTCAGATTTATGGTTGCTCTCTTCTATTTATGATATAAATAATTTAGATTTTTCCCCCTTTGCTTTGGTGAGTAATTGGTGACACTTGAGTTATCAAACTCAACTGTTGATTGAAAATTGGAATTTGCTTATTGATTTGGATCCCTCTAAAGCTAGTCCTTCCATAGGAGTTGACTAGGACTTGAGGAATCAAAATGATTAGTCCATGGTGCACGAAATTGTGATCCTTAACAACGGTGCCAAAAACTTGGTGCTCGGAATGTAATTCACACACTTTGTCACAACTTCGCACAACTAACCAGCAAGTGCACTGGGTCGTCCAAGTAATAAACCTTACGTGAGTAAGGGTCGATCCGACGGAGATTGTCGGCTTGAAGCAAGCTATGGTCACCTTGTAAATCTCAGTCAGGTGGATTCAAATGGTTATAGAGTTTTAATAATTAAAAGATAAATAAAACGTCAAATAAAGATAGAGATACTTATGTAATTCATTTGTGAGAATTTCAGATAAGCGTATAGAGATGCTTTCGTTCCTCTTGAACCTCTGCTTTTCTGCTGTCTTCATCTAATCATTCCCACTCCTTTCTATGGCAAGCTTTGTGTAGGGCATCACCGTTGTCAATGGCTACTTCCCGTCCTCTCAGTGAGAATGGTCGAAGATGCACTGTCACCGCACGGCTAATCATCTGTCGATTCTCAATCATACTAGAATAGGATTCAGTAATCCTTTTGCGTCTGTCACTACGCCCAGCACTCGCGAGTTTGAAGCTCGTCACAGCCATCCTTCCCGGATCCTACTCGGAATACCACAGACAAGGTTTAGACTTTCCGGACCTCAAGAATGGCCGCCAATAGTTCTAGCCTATACCACGAAGACTCTGATCTCACGATCAGAGTGCCAAGAGATATACATTCAAGCTTGTTTGCATGTAGAACGGAAGTGTTTGTCAGGCACGCGTTCATAAGTGAGAATGATGATGAGCGTTACATAATCATCACATTCATCATGTTCTTGAGTGCGAATGAATATCTTAGAGAAGAAATAGGCTTGAATTGAATAGAAAAACAGTAGTACTTTGCATTAATTCTTGAGGAACAGCAGAGCTCCACACCTTAATCTATGGTGTGTAGAAACTCTACCGTTGAAAATACATAAGAATAAGGTCTAGGCATGGCCAAGTGGCCAGCCTCCCCAAATGGCATATGAATTCGAAATTAGGGAAAAAGACCCCTAGTACAATAGTAAAGAGTTCTATTTATGCTAAACTAGTTACTAGGGTTACTGAAATAAGTAAATGATGCAGAAATCGACTTTCGGGCCCACTTGGTGTGTGCTTGAGCTGAGCGTTGAAGCTTTCACGTGTAGAGGTCTTCTTTGGAGTTGAATGCCAGTTTGTAACCTGTTTCTGGCGTTTAACTCTGATTTGTAACCTGTTTTTGGCATTCAACTTCAGAATAGGGCAGAGAGCTAGCGTTGAACGCCAGTTTTCGTCATCTAAACTTGAGCAAAGTATGGACTATTATATATTGCTGGAAATCCCTGGATGTCTACTTTCCAACACAATTAAGAGTGCACCATTTGGACTTCTGTAGCTCCAGAAAATCTACTTTGAGTGCAGTGAGGTCAGAATCCAATAGCATCTGCAGTCCTTCTTCAACCTCTGATTCTGATTTTTGCTCAAGTCCCTCAATTTCAGCCAGAAAATATCTGAAATCATAGAAAAACACACAAACTCATAGTAAAGTCCAGAAATGTGATTTTTATTTAAAAACTAATAAAAATATACTAAAAACTAACTAAATCATACTAAAAACTATGTAAAAATAATGCCAAAAAGCATATAAATTATCTGCTCATCACAACACCAAACTTAAATTGTTGCTTGTCCCCAAGCAACTGAAAATCAAATAGGATAAAAAGAAGAGAATATACTATAAATTCCAAACTATCAATAAAACATAGCTCCAATCAAATGAGCGGGACTTGTAGCTTTTTGCCTCTTGAATAGTTTTGGCATCTCACTCTATCCATTGAGGTTCAGAATGATTGGCATCTATAGGAACATAGAATTCAGATAGTGTTATTGATTCTCCTAGTTCAGTATGTTGATTCTTGAACACAACTACTTTATGAGTCTTGGCCGTGGCCCTAAGCACTTTGTTTTCCAGTATTACCACCGAATAGATAAATGCCACAGACACATAACTGGGTGAACCTTTTCAGATTGTGACTTAGCTTTGCTAAAGTTCCCAATTAGCGGTGTCCAGGGTTCTTAAGCACACTCTTCTTTTGCTTTGGACCTCGACTTTAACCGCTCAGTCTCAAGTTTTTACTTGACACCTTCACGCCACAAGCACATGGTTAGGGACAGCTTGGTTTAGCTGCTTAGGCCAGGATTTTATTCCTTTAGGCCCTCCTATCCACTGGTGCTCAAAGCCTTGGATCCTTTTTATTACCCTTGCCTTTTGGTTTTAAGGGCTATTGGCTTTTTGCTCTTGCCTTTTGGTTTAAAGAGATTTTGGCTTTTTCTGCTTGCTTTTTCTTTTTCTATTTTTTCGCATTTTTCTCTTTTTTTTCGTAAGCTTTTGTATTCACTGCTTTTTCTTGCTTCAAGAATCATTTTTATGATTTTTCAGATTATCAGGTAACATGTCTCCTTTTTCATCATTCTTTCAAGAGCCAACATATTTAACATTCATAAACAATAAATTCAAAAGACATATGCACTGTTCAAGCATTCATTCAGAAAACAAAATGTATTGTCACCACATCAAAATAATTAAACTAATTTCAAGGGTGAATTCAAAACCATGTACTTCTTGTTCTTTTGTCATTAAAATATTTTTCATTTAAAAGAGGTGATGGATTCATAGGACATTCATAACTTTAAGACATAGACACTTAGATACTAATGATCATGTAATGAGACACAAACATAAACATAAAGCATAGTGAATGAAAAACAGGAAAATAAGAACAAGGAGATTAAGGAACGAGTCCACCTTAGTGAGGGTGACGTCTTCCTCTTCTTGAAGAACCAATGGTGCTTGTTTCTGGCGTTTAACGCCAGCTTGATGCTTCTTTCTAGCGTTTAACGCCAGCTTGATGCTTCTTTCTGGCGTTAAACGCCAGTTTGATACTTCTTACTGGCGTTTAAACGCCAGTAAGTTCTTCCTCCAGGGTGAGATATTTTTAAAGCTGTTTTTCATTCTCTTTTTGATTTTTCAGTAGTTTTTGTGACTCCACATGATCATTAACTGATGCACGGAAAACTTGTCTCATAACAAATTTACTTCGGCAAGTGTACCGAATTTGTCGTCAAGTAAAAACTCACAATAGAGTGAGGTCGAATCCCACAGGGATTGATTGATCAAGCAACTTTAACTAGAGGAATGTTCTAGTTGAGTGAATCCAGAATTTGAGTTGAGAATTGCAGAAAATAAAATGGCAGGAAGGTAAATGACAGAAAAAGTAAAATGCTAGAATTAAAGAACTGAAAATAAATGACTGAAAGTAAATTGCTGAATTGTAAATGGGAATGGGGTATTGCTCATAAATGTAAATGGCAGAAATTAAAGAGAATGGGTAAGATCAGAAATGGGGAGTTCATTGGGCTTAGGAGATGTTGCATTCTCCGGATCAATTTCATTTTCATCTCTTCCTCAATCAATGCACTCATTGATCTCCTTGGCAATCTTAAGTGATTGAATTACAATTTCTTGTAATTCAATCTCTCAAATCTTGATCAATAGCCAATTCCTTGGTCAGTTGCTCATGAGAAGAGATGAAGTATCGTCACTGATTATACCACATGCATTTCCCAAATCAAGTGTTGAGAGGATTATAGTCACATATCCATCCAAACCCAATTTGGTCCAGCATGAGAAAGCATTTCTAGCATGATCTCTTCATTCCTCTTTCAAGGTTCAGAAGAGATCCAAGTATGAGTAGCTACTTTTCCAAGATAACTACCCAATTGGATGAAGATCGAAAGCTCTCAAGTAAAATCAAGAGAAAAGATAGAAGAAGAATAATGAAAACTAGTATTGATCCATCAAATTACAACAGAGCTTCCTAACCCAATGAAAGGGGTTTAGTTGTTCATAGCTCTGGAAAATGAAAACAAAGATGGAGAATACATGATGAAACTAGAAGTGCAGAGAAAGTAAATATAGAGAGTAATTCTATGCCCCGAGGCTCCCTATAATTTCCAACTCTCAATTTAATTCAAAGCTACTCCTATATATACTACTCTTCTGTTCTTCTAGTTGGCTCTTCAAGTCTTGGGTATGGGCCTTTGGATCTTGAGTTTGAAACAATTCTCTTCTTCATTGGGCTTGGCTTTACTTGCAGAGAGAAAGTGTGAAGTGGGCAGAGACTTTAGCTCAGGACGTTAGTGGTGTTAACGTTCAGTGAAAATATGGGTTCGAGAACGTTAGTGACAATCACCTTTTTCACTAATGTTCCTCACCCAAGTAAGAGCCACGTTAACTTCAAAGTTAGTGGCACAAACGTTGCCACTAACGTTGCCTCTATGCCCTTCGCACACGTTACTGGGACTTACCATTCCCAATAACGTTGAGAAGTCTCCCTCTTCCCTACGTTAGAGTCCACGTTAACTTAGTTAACGTGGCTCTTTTAACGTAGGCTTGCCAACCTTCGAGAATGTTAGTGACACTTACCATTGTCACTAACGTTCCAATGTGCCCCTATTTCTCACGTTAGAGTCCACGTTAACTTGGTTAACGTGGCCTCTAACGTGGCCATGCTAGCCATCTCCAACGTTAGTGACAAAGTTGAGTGTCACTAACGTTGGCTCATCATTCCCTTATCCACGTTAGCTTCCACGTTAACTAAGTTAACGAGGGAGTTAATGTGGCTCATAGTGGCTTATGTGGGCTAATTCCAACGTTAGTGACAATGTTGGGTGTCACTAACGTTGGCGATCACCTCCCTTCTTCACGTTAACTTCCACGTTAACTAAGTTAACGTGGGAGTTAACGTGGCTTATTGGGGCTTGTGTGTGTTCCTTCCAACGTTAGTGACAATGTTTGGTGTCACTAACGTTGTCGACCACTTTGTCTCCTCACGTTAGCTTCCACGTTAACTTGGTTAACGTGGAAGTTAACGTGGCTTATTGTGACTTGGCCAACGTTAGTGACAAAGTTGAATGTCACTAACATTGGCTTCCCCTTTTCTTCTTAACGTTAGAGGCCACGTTAACTAAGTTAACGTGGCAACTAACGTGGCCACTTATGAGCTTGGTCCAACGTTAGTGATAATGTTAAGTGTCACTAACGTTGGCTCCATTTCCTTTTTTCCACGTTAGAGTTCACGTTAACTTAGTTAACGTGACTCTTAACATGGGCAATGATGGCTTCGAGAGCGTTATTGGCAATTACTTTTCTCATTAACTTTGCAAGTTACTCCCATTCCATGTTAGTGTTAACGTTAGTATAACTAACGTAGCCACTAATGTGGTTCTTCTTTGCTTCCTTTGTCCTGAAATCAAGCAATAAAGTGCATCAAAGTTCTAGTCCAAGTCATGGGAAATGCAACATCCAATTTGTCCTTAAATTCATGCAAAATCCTCATGAAATCATGTAAAGTGCACAATGTATGCTTGAATCAAGATGTAAGTGAATATCTACCCAAAACTAGCTTATTTCCTAAGGGAATGCATGAAACTACCCTAAAAACAGTAAAGAAAAGGTCAGTGAAACTGGCCAAAATGCCCTGGCATCACAACACCAAACTTAAAGCTTGCTTGTCCCTATGCAAGTACTGGAACAAGAGAATGATGAATGGAGTGCCAAGAGAAATGAGTCATTCTTGTGGAAGTCATGTCCCTGGTTTTATGGTGGTTTCATGCATAGCAAATTAGGTTCATTCCTGGCTTTCAGACCTTTATCATGTCCTAGAATACTCACTGTGATTGCATCCCATGAGACTTTTATTCATTGATCCTTTTGTTGTTATTTCAGGGCTTATTTTTGTTCTTAAGCTAAGTGCTCTGTAAGGGGGAAACTCTTTAAAATAAGCTTTCAGCCAACACTCCCGAACCAGTTGGTTCAAGGTGCTAGGTGTTGAAGCACCCCTAAGGACTTACTTGCTCAAGTCTCTCCCCCATACTTACACACCATAGGCACATAGTTTATTTATTTTCTTTTCTTGAGACCTTGGTGTCCAGCACCTCTTTGGGTTACTAAATGCTCTGTAGTGAGGGTTACTCTTAATAGTGGACTTTCAACTGATAATCCCGAGTTAGTTAACCCAAGTTACCAAGTGATAAGGCACCCCTAAGAGCTTATTCATCCAAGTAGATCCCTCACACACGAGCACCACAGACACATGCCTCAAGATTAAAACCATTGGTGCCTAGCCTTATTGCTTACTCTTTTTCTTTTATTTTCCAACCTTTATTGTTCTTTCCCTTTTTCTTCTTAGGATCTTCTTATTTAGCTAGTCTCATGGGGTGTATTCAAAGCATATGATTCAGGACAGATAGTTGTCTTCCCACCTTATGGTTGAACCAACTTAGCTAACTTATGACTATACCATAAACTCATGAACTTACTCCATAGTATGAATTTCTCTCTGGTCTTTAAAAACACTCATTCTCTTTTTCATTTGATTCAAAGGGCAAACATACAAGTAAGCAAAGTAAGGATGCAGTGACATAAGGACTAGCAAACATAGACCCTTTTTTAACACAAAAACTTAAAAGACAGAATTGAAAAAGGTTCAAACTACTATGGAAGCATGTTCTATTTCATACAAGATCTTCCTTATTTAAAGCATAAAGAAAGATGGACCAAAGAAAGAACTCCACCACCTTTTACTCATGTGGTTGCCCATGCTCTCCTCCTTGCTTGTCCTCCTTGTGTCCCTCTTGATTGCTTGTACTCCCACTCCCTTTGCCTTTTCCAATCAGCTTCTTCCAGAAACCACCATCTTCCATCTTCTTCTTGAGTGTTTCCTTCTGCTGTTTCACCTTCCTCTCTTCTTGTTCTACAAAATCTTTTTGGACCTCATCATATGTAGGGATAGCATAGTGTAGATGATGCATATTACTAGACATGTAGTTCAACTTGGCTTGAGTGTTTACGTTGAACTCCTCCCTATGTAGTTGCCGTCCTTCATTAAGCACACTAAACTCATTGAATGCTCTCATCTGAACTAGTTGCCGCTGATTGAGTTCTTGCAAATGCTTATCTTGATGTTCTTGCCTCGCAGTAACTTGGTGGATGGCTTGAGTGAGTTGGGAATATTGTTCCTGTTGCTGCTCCATCTGTTGTTTCTGCCACTCCTCTTGTTGGCTCATCTATTTGGATTGAAGCAGTAGTATTTGTTCTTGTCCTTCCATCTGTCTCATTCCCAAATCTTCAATGGCCCTTAGAAGGTGATTCATATTCAAGTTGGCTGGGTCATGATGCTCTTCTTGTTGATATTCTTCTTGATGAGGCTCCTCTTGGTGAGCTACTCCTTTTGGTTTTGGCTTTCCTATGTGAGGTCTTCTTTGTTGTTGGGCTGGTGTCACACAAGTTAGCTGCTAAAAGGTCATCAGCCTCTCCGGATTTAACCAATCTGCATTACTATCCTCTAAGACAACCTTGGCCTTCGTGCACAATCTGAGGATGGTGCTGGGGTACCAAAGCCTGGCACCCAAATCAATCTTCTCAGCTGACTCTTGAATCCCCTCTGCTATAAGCTCGTGCACATTTATATCTCCACCTTGTACTAAGCAATGTACCATAGTAGCCCGGTTGATATTGACCTCAGAATTGTTGGCTGCTGGTAAGATAGATCTCCTCACAAGTTCAAACCATCCCTTGGCCTCAGGGCTGAGGTCTCCTCTCTTGATGAACCTGGGTCTCTTATCCACATATCTTTCCCAGTCAGCTCTTATAACACATATGTCGTTCACAATTTGTTCGAGTTCATCATCATCAGGGCTCTTACTTACTCTTGCTAGATAACTAAGCTCATCAAAATGTGGTGATTTTAGGTGAAGAGCTCTTGTTATAGCATTTGGGCTGAAGTCCACCTCCTTTCCTCTTACATAGCTTTTGAAGGTTGCGGCCTTGGTTTTGTCTTCTCTAACCACATTCGCATAGAACTCTTTGATGAGGTTTGCATTGATCTTCCCCTCTGGATTCGTGAGCCCTTGCCACCCTCTTTGTTCAATTTTCTCCCGAATCTGTGGGCACTCGTCTTCATTGATTTGGAAGGTTAATTCGGGCAGTATCTTTTTGAGCTTTATCCGCTCAAACTCTTGTTCATGGAAGGCAGTTTTGAACCTCTTCTCATCAAAAGGAACGCTCACCATTGGTTCCTTCCTCTTTTGCCTCTTGGAGCTTGATGATGCCATGAATTTGAGTTGTTGTGTGAGGGGGTTTGAAGGTAAGGATGGATGAAGAATTTGGTTGGTTAGGATGAGGTGTGATGAAGAGGTTTTGAACGTCGAAAGTGTGGATTGTGGAGAGTGGGAATTTGAGTGTGAAGGGTAAGTATGCACTAGGACTCACTTATATAGGGAGGTGAGGAAGAGATGAAAGGTGTGGATTGATGGGGTTGGTGTATGATGAACGGATGGGGTTTTGTATGGAATAAGCACGAGGATTACCAACTTTATGATGGATTTGGTTCAGTTTCCAAATTTGTTCTTCTTCCAATGTTGCATGGCAACCATTCTCAATGCATTCCCCCTTGAGGCACGTGTGTAGTACCCTCTTCATGAAGTGGCCGAACCTTTCTCATTTAATTGTCCAATCAATCTCCTTCAATGCTCCTTTCCTTTCTCTATAAAGATCAAATAAGAAAAGTAAGAAATATCATAAAAAAATCAATTTAAATTTTACGGCTAGAATAATAAAGGGAAGAAAAGATTAGATTGTTTATTCATGAAGTCCAACTAACTAACTAACTGTGTATCCTTATATGTACATTGGTGGCACCATGGGGTGACACCAAACTTAGTTTGTAGCACTGTGATGAAAAGTTCTGTTCAAAGCTCCAAGACTAGCATGCTCGCAGTTGTATTCATGCTTTCTTGGCATGCTTTGAACACCAAACTTGTTCTTCACTATATACTGCGTATTAAGGGTTTCACCAAGTTTTTGTCAAGTTTGGGTTGGAATTCATGAATATTGACTTATTCACTAGTATAAGCTCATAAAACATGGGTTGCCTCCCATGAAGCGCTTCTTTAGCGTCACTAGCTTGACGTTTCTCCTTCATCAGGGAGGTTGATAATGCTTCAAGTCCTCCCCTCTTGCCTTGGACTTATATCCATTGGTTGTATCAATGATCTCTACATGTTCCAAGGAGAGAACTCTATTGATAGTGAAGACCTTAGGTAACTGAGATGGTACAGTTGGGAGATTAGGGGGATATCTGGAAAGTAAGCTGAGATCACTTTATCTCCTGGAGAGAAGTCTTCCGTAGGGATCTTCTTGTTCCTCCACCCCCTTGGTACCTTCTTCTTTGTCCCTTTTGATGTTGCCTTGCTCTTGGTGACTTCTTCTTCTAAGAGAATTTTGTTGTTGTCTTCATATGTCTCTGGTGGTTTAGGTTCCTCCAGCTTTTCCTTGAGTTGTGACAACTGCTTATTTCCTTGTTCATCAACCAAGGGCTTTCCCAGATGGGCTGGTTGTGCTTCAGTGCTTGCTTCCTCTGTCAGCATCTCATTATGATCTTTGCTTGGTTCTTTGTTTTCTTGGTCTGCTTCTTGTGAGAGTTTGAAGACATTAAAGCTGAGTCGTTCATCATGGATCCTCAATATTAGCTCTCCTTACTCCACATCTATGAGTGCTCTGGCCGTAGCTAGGAATGGTCTTTCCAATATGATTAGGTGAGTGTGACTCTCTTCCATGTCCAAGATGACAAAGTCTGTGGGAAGAAAGTATCTCCCAACCTTTAACAACACATTTTCCACCACCCCTATTGCTTGTTTTTAAGTTTTGTCAGCCAGCTTGATGACTACATCTGTGGGCAATATCTCATTGATCTGCAGCCTCTTCACCAGGGATAAGGGTATTAAGTTGATGCTGGCTCCCAAATCGCAGAGTGCTTTATCAAATATTGTTTCTCCTATGGCACAGGGGACAAGAAAACTCCCGGATCTTTTTTTTTTGTAGGCAACTGTGGTTGAATAAGGGCACTGCACTCCTTGTTCATCACTATAGTCTGGCCTCCCTTGAGTGAGCTTTTCCTGGGAAGAAGTTCCTTCATATATTTGATGTATGCAGGCATTTGTTGGATGGCCTTGATGAATGGTATGTTTACATGCAGAGATGCAAACAAATCCAGAAACCTTAAGTATATTCTCTTCTCCACAGCACCATTGAGTAGTTGGGGAAAAGGTGCATAGAGTCTCAGCAGCTCCTGTTGTGAGATTTTTGGTTCTTGATGATCTTTTTCATTCTTCTCTACTGAGGTATCTTCAGGTTGTTCTGACAGCTTGCTTGGCTTGTCCTCAGTCTCCTTATCACTTATAGTGAACATCTTGCAATCTTCCCATCTTACTTTCTTTGTTTCACCTCTCGGATTCTTCTCTGTGTCACTTGGAAATCCATCTGTGGGTTTGGGAATTTGCTCAGAGAGATACCCCACTTGAGATTCCAACTCTTGATCGTGTCTCCCTGGCTCTTGAAACTGGCTCGCACTTCCTCCTTGAACACCTTGTTGTCTTGAATCTCCTTGCCTATGCCTTCAAGTAGATTCTCAATCCTTGAGAGTCTGTCATCAAATGCTTGTAGATCGTGATTAAAGGTGGAAGGATGAGGTAAGTTATTTTGGTTTTGATGTGGATGTGGAGAGGTGTTGTTATGGGGTGTTGATATGGTCTAGATGTGAAATGTTGGTGAGCTGCATTGTTGGGATTTGGGCATTTTTGATCAAGGCTTTGGTCTTGTTGATTTCCCCACCCAAAGTTTGGGTGATTCCTCCATCCAGGGTTGTAGGTCTTGGAGTATGGATCATGGTTTTGCCTAGGTGAATTCCCAATGTAGTTGATTTGCTCCTGACTTCCCTCTGCTTCTTCATTCAGTCCTTCTTGGGTTGTTGATGAAGTAGAGATTGCTGCTACTTGGTTCTTCTCCATCTTCTTGGTGAGGTCAGCCAGCTGCTGGGTAATGAGCTTGTTTTGGGCCAGCAGAGCATCTACATTGTTTAGCTCCATCACTCCTCTTGTGTTCCCTCTTTCGGAAGCATAGAAGTAGTCATTCTCTGCTATAGTTTCAATGACATCTATGGCTTTCTCAATGGTCTTCTTCTTGTTCAAAGATCCTCCGGATGAATGGTCTACGGCCTTCTTTGACTCATAAGAGAGCCCTTCATAGAAAATGTGCAGCTACACCCATTCATTGAACATGTCAGGTGGGCACCTCCTTGTTAGGTCTTTAAACCTCTCCCATGCTTCATATAGAGTCTCACCATCTTGTTGCCTGAAAGTTTGGACCTCAGCTCTCAGCCTATTGATTCGTTGAGTGGGGTAAAATCTTGCTAAGAATTTGTTCACCACATCTTCCCAAGTTGTCAAGCTCTCCTTTGGGAAAGACTCCAGCCACTTGGCTGCCTTATCCTTGAGTGAGAATGGAAATAAGAGCAGTCTATAGGCGTCAGGATGAACACCATTAGACTTCACTGTGTCACATATTCTCAGGAAGGTGGTTAGATGTTGATTGGGGTCTTCTTGGACACTTCCTCCGAACGAACAGTTGTTCTGCACAAGGGTGATGAGCTGTGGTTTTAGTTCAAAATTGTTGGCATGGATGGTTGGCTTTTGAATGCTACTTCCACAGTTTTCCTGGGTTTGGATTGATGTAAGAGCCTAAAACTCTTCTATCCTCCCCAGCATGATTTGCTCGTCCTCCTCCGCCATGGTTGTGAGCTTCTTCCTTATGATGGTTTTCCATGTTTTCTTCCATGTTTGGTTCAAAGTATTCCTCAAAGTGTTCCTCCTCTTCTTCAGCACCAACTACACATTTTTCTCTTGCCTCCCTCCTTAGTCTAAGGAAGGTTCTCTCAGGTTCAGAATCAAAGGAAGTTGAAGCCCCGCTTCTTCTCCCTGTCATACAACCAACAAGTACAAGCAAAGAGAATAGGTGCAGAAAGTATATCTGTCAGAATTACTGTTAGTGTGAGTGATGTAATATATCAAACAGTTAGTGGGTTAGTGAAATGAATGGTAAATAACAAAGAAAAAAGGTAGGGGGAAGGGAAGAAATTAACTAAAACAGAAAGTAAATGACTCAAACAGAAAATTAAATCAAATTAAAAGAAAATGCTCAATCTAATTATCCTCCAATTTAATCATTGTTGATGCACAATCAATCCCCGGCAACGGCGCCATAAACTTGATGCACGGAAAACTTGTCTCATAACAAATTTCCTTCGGCAAGTGTACCGAATTTGTCGTCAAGTAAAAACTCATAATAGAGTGAGGTCGAATCCCACAGGGATTGATTGATCAAGCAACTTTAATTAGAGGAATGTTCTAGTTGAGCGAATCCAGAATTTGAGTTGAGAATTACAGAAAATAAAATGGCGGGAAGGTAAATGACAGAAAAAGTAAAATGCTAGAATTAAAGAACTGAAAATAAATGACTGAAAGTAAATTGCTGAATTGTAAATGGGAATGGGGTATTGCTCATAAATGTAAATGGCAGAAATTAAAGAGAATGGGTAAGATCAGAAATGGGGAGTTCATTGGGCTTAGGAGATGTTGCATTCTCCGGATCAATTTCATTTTCATCTCTTCCTCAATCAATGCACTCATTGATCTCCTTGGCAATCTTAAGTAATTGAATTACAACTTCTTGTAATTCAATCTCTCAAATCTTGATCAATAGCCAATTCCTTGGTCAGTTGCTCATGAGAAGAGATGAAGTATGGTCACTGATTATACCACATGCATTTCCCAAATCAAGTGTTGAGAGTATTATAGTCACATATCCATCCAAACCCAATTTGGTCCAGCATGAGAAAGCATTTCTAGCATGATCTCTTCATTCCTCTTTCAAGGTTCAGAAGAGATCCAAGTATGAGTAGCTTCTTTTCCAAGATAACTACCCAATTGGATGAAGATCGAAAGCTCTCAAGTAAAATCAAGAGAAAAGATAGAAGAAGAATAATGAAAACTAGTATTGATCCATCAAATTACAACAGAGCTCCCTAACCCAATGAAAGGGGTTTAGTTGTTCATAGCTCTGGAAAACGAAAACAAAGATGGAGAATACATGATGAAACTAGAAGTGTAGAGAAAGTAAATATAGAGAGTAATTCTATGCCCGAGGCTCCCTATAATTTCCAACTCTCAATTTAATTCAAAGCTACTCTTATATATACTACTCTTCTGTTCTTCAAGTTGGCTCTTCAAGTCTTGGGTATGGGCCTTTGGATCTTGAGTTTGAAGCAATTCACTTCTTCATTGGGCTTGGTTTTACTTGCAGAGAGAAAGTGTGAAGTGGGCAGAGACTTTAGCTCAGGACGTTAGTGGTGTTAACGTTCAGTGAAAATATGGGTTCGAGAATGGTGCACGAAATTGTGATCTCCAGGCTCGAACAAATCCTGGTAATGGCTCCAGAGCTTGGTGCTCTGATCTTAATTCATAATTGTCACAACTTCGATACAACTAACCAGCAAGTGCACTGGGTCGTCCAAGTAATACCTTACGTGAGTAAGGGTCGAATCCCACGGAGATTGTTGGTATGAAGCAAGCTATGGTCACCTTGTAAATCTCAGTCAGGCAGATATAAAGTGATAATGGTGTTTTCGAATATTATATAATAAAATAGGGATAGAGATACTTATGTAAATCATTGGTAGGAATTTCAGATAAGCGAATGGAGATGCTTTTCGTTCCTCTGAACCTCTGCTTTCCTGCTATCTTCATCCAATCAGTCTCACTCCTTTCCATGGCTGGCTTTATGTGATACATCACCACTGTCAATGGCTACTTTCGGTCATCTCTCGGGAAAATGATCCAATGCCCTGTCACGGCACGGCTAATCGTCTGGAGGCATCACCCTTGTCAATGGCTTCATCTTATCCTCTCAGTGAATAATATGCTCACGCACCCTGTCACGGCACGGCTATTCATCTGTCGGTTCTCGATCATGCTGGAATAGGATTTACTATCCTTTTGCGTCTGTCACTAACGCCCTGCAATCGCGAGTTAGGAGCTCGTCACAGTCATTCAATCATTGAATCCTACTCGGAATACCACAGACAAGGTTTAGACCTTCCGGATTCTCTTGAATGCCGCCATCATTCTAGCTTACGCCACGAAGATTCTGGTTAGGAGATCTAAGAGATATTCATTCTAGCTTATTTCATGTAGAACAGAAGTGTTTGTCAGGCATGCGTTCATAAGGGAGAAGAATGATGAGCGTCACACATAATCATCACCTTCATCACGTTCTTGGGTGCGAATGGATATCTTAGAAGTGAAATAAGAAGAATTGAATAGAAAACAGTAGTACTTTGCATTAATCTTTGAGGAACAGCAGAGCTCCACACCTTAATCTATGGAGTGTAGAAACTCTACCATTAAAAATACATAAGTGAAAGGTTTGGGCAGAAGGCTGGCGTTGACCGCCAGTTTACGTCGTCAATTCTTGGCCAAAGTATAGACTATTATATATGGCTGGAAAGCCCTGGATGTCTACTTTCAAACGCAATTGGAAGCTCGCCATTTAGAGTTCTGTAGCTCCAGAAAATTCACTTTGAGTGCAGGGAGGTCAGAATCCAACAGCATCAGCAGTCCTTTTTCAACCTCTGAATCTGATTTCTGCTCAAGTCCCTCAATTTTAGCCAGAAAATACCTGAAATCACAGAAAAACACACAAACTCATAGTAAAGTCCAGAAATGTGAATTTAACATAAAATCTATTAAAAACATCCCTAAAAGTAACTAGATTCTACTAAAAACATACTAAAAACAATGTCAAAAAGCGTATAAATTATCCGCTCATCACAACACCAAACTTAAATTGTTGCTTGTCCCCAAGCAACTGAAAATCAAAATAGGATAAAAAGAATAGAATATACTATAAATTCCAAACTATCAATGAAACAGAGCTTCAATCATATGAGCGGGACTTATAGCTTTTTGCCTCTTGAATAGTTTTGGCATCTCACTTTATCCATTGAGGTTCAGAATGATTGGCATCTATAGGGACTTCAGATTTCGAATAGTGTTATTGACTCTCTTAGTTCAGTATGATGATTCTTGAACACAGCTATTTTATGAGTCTTGGCCGTGGCCCTAAGCACTTTGTTTTCCAGTATTACCACCGGATACATAAATGCCACAGACACATAATTGGGTGAACCTTTTCAGATTGTGACTCAGCTTTGCTAAAGTCCCCAATTAGAGGTGTCCAGGGTTCTTAAGCACACTCTTTGTTTTTTCTTTGGACCTTGACTTTAACCGCTCAGTCTCAAGTTTTCACTTGACACCTACACGCCACAAGCACATGGTTAGGGACAGCTTGGTTTAGCCGCTTAGACCAGGATTCTATTCCTTTAGGCCCTCCTACCCACTGATGCTCAAAGCCTTGGGATCCTTTTTAATTGCCCTTGCCTTTTGGTTTTAAGGGTTATTGGCTTTTTCTGCTTGCTTTTTCTTTTTCTTTCTATATTTTTTTTTCTCTGCAAGCTTTGTTCTTTGCTGCTTTTTCTTGCTTCAAGAATCATTTTTATGATTTTTCAAATTATCAAATAACATGTCTCCTAGTCATCATTCTTTCAAGAGCCAACATTTTTAACATTCTTAAACAACAACTTCAAAAGACATATGCACTGTTCAAGCATACATTCAGAAAACAGGAAGCATTGTCACCACATCAATATAATTAAGTTAAGTTCAAGGATAAATTCAAAACTCATGTACTTCTTGTTCTTTTGAATTAAAACAGTTTTTATTTAAGAGAGGTGATGGATTCATAGGACATTCATAACTTTAAGACAAAGTTACTACTACTAATGATCATGTAATGAAGACACAAACATAGATAAGCACATAACATAGAAAATGAAAAACAGAGAAAGTAAGAACAAGGAATGAGTCCACCTTAGTGATGTCCTTGAGCTCTTCTATGTCTCTTCCTTGTCTTTGCTGCTCCTCCTTCATTGTTTTTAGATCTTCTCTGATTTCATGAAGGATGATGGAGTGCTCTTGATGTTCCACCCTTAGTTGCTTCCAATAATTGTGTGGAAGAAAATGTATCCCCTGAGATATCTTAGGGATCTCTTGATTTGCAGTCAAATGTTCTACCACTGAGCTTTAGACCCTTGATGGAAGCTTTTGTCTTCCGTTTCCTCTTTCTAGAGGTTTCTCTGGCCTTAGGTGCCATCAATGGTTATGGAAAAAACAAAAAAGCTATGCTTTTTACCACACCAAACTTAGAATGTTGCTCGCCCTCGAGCAAAAGAAGAAAGAATAGAAGAATAAGAAGAAGATATGGAGGAGATGGAGGGAGATGTGTATTCGGCCATATGGGTGGGATTGGGTGTGAAGAAGAGATGTTGAATTTTTGAAGGTAAGTGGGTGTATGGGTGTGAGTGGTAAATGGAAGACAGAAGGGATGAGTGTTTATTGGGAATAGAGGATGATTGAGAAGAGAGAAGAGAGTGAGTGGAGGTAGGTGGGGATCCTGTGGGGTCCACAGATCCTGAGGTGATCCTGTGAGGTCCACAGATCCTGAGGTGTCAAGGCATTTACATCCCTGCACCAATTTAGGCATGTAAAATGCCCTTGCACACAACTCTGGGCGTTCAGCGCCAGGTTGGTGCCCATTTTGGGCGTTCAACGCCCCTTTGCTGCCATTTCTGGCGTTGAACGCCAGAACCATGCTTGTTCTGGGCGTTCAGCGCCAGGATGCTCCCATTCTGGGCGTTCAGCGCCAGAACTATGCTCTGTTCTGGCGTTGAACACCAGACAGATGCTCCTCCAGGGTGTGATTTTTCCTCTGCTATTTTTGATTCCGTTTTCAATTTTTATATTTATTTTGTGACTCCACATGATCATGAACCTAAGAAAACATGAAAAACAATAAAAATAAGAATTAGATAAACATTGGGTTGCCTCCCAACAAGCGCTTCTTTAATGTCAATAGCTTGACAGTGGGCTCTCATGGAGACTCACAGATGTGCAGAGCTTTATTGAGACTCTCCAACACCAAACTTAGAGTTTGGATATGGGAGTTCAACACCAAACTTAGAGTTTGGTTGTGGCCTCCCAACACCAAACTTTGAGTTTGACTGTGGGGGCTCTGGTTGACTCTGCTGGGAGAGAAGCTTTTCCTGCTTCCTCTCCATGGTTGCAGAGGGGGATCCTTGAGTTTTGAATACAAGGGAGTTCTCATTCCATTGAAGGAATATTTCACCTCTGTCAACATCAATTACAGCTCTTGCTGTGGCCAGGAAAGGTCTTCCTAGGATGATGGATTCATCCTCTTCCTTTCCAGTATCCAGGACTATGAAATCAGTTGGTATGTAAAGGCCCTCAACCTTTACTAATACATCTTCTACTTGTCCATAAGCCTGTTTTCTTGAACTGTCTGCCATCTCTAATGAGATTTTAGCAGCTTGCACCCCATAGATTCCCAGTTTCTCTATTACAGAGAGGGGCATGAGGTTTATACCTGAACCAAGGTCACACAGAGCTTTAAAGATCATGGTGCCTATGGTACAAGGTAATATGAACTTTCTAGGATCCTGTCACTTCTGAGGCAATGTCAGTTGATCCAGATCACTTAGTTCATTGATGAACAAGGGAGGTTCAACTTCCCAAGCATCAATGCCAAATAATTTGGCATTCAGCTTCATGATTGCACCAAGAAACTTGGCAGTTTGCTCTTCAGTAACATCCTCATTCTCTTCAGAAGAGGAATACTCATCAGAGCTCATGAAGGGCATAAGGAGGTTCAATGGAATCTCTATGGTCTCTAGATGAGCCTCAGAGTCCTTTGGTTCCTCAGAGGGAAGCTCCTTATTGGTCACTGAACGTCCCAGGAGGTCTTCCTCCTTGGGATTCACGTCCTCTCCTCTTCTCACAGGTTCGGCCAGGGCACTTATGTCAATGGCCTTGCACTCTCCTTTTGGATTCTCTTCTGTATTGCTTGGGAGAGTACTAGGAGGGATTTCAGTGATCCTTTTACTCAGCTGGTTCACTTGTGCTTCCAGATTTCTAATGGAAGACCTTGTTTCATTCATGAAACTTACAGTGGCCTTAGATAGATCAGAGACTAGATTTGCTAAATTAGAAGCATTTTGTTCAGAGTTCTCTGTCTGTTGCTGAGTTGATGATGGAAAAGGCTTGCTATTGCTAAACCTGTTTCTTCCACCATTATTAAAGCCTTGTTGGGGCTTTTGATCCTTCCATGAGAAATTTGGATGATTTCTCCATGTTGAGTTATAGGTGTTTCCATAAGGTTCACCTAAGTAATTTACCTCTGCTATTGCAGGGTTCTCAGGATCATAGGCTTCTTCTTCAGAAGATGCCTCTTGAGTACTGTTGGATGCAGCTTGCATTCCATGCAGACTCTGAGAAATCATATTAACTTGCTGAGTCAATATTTTGTTCTGAGCCAATATGGCATTCAGAGTATCAACTTCAAGAACTCCCTTCTTCATAGGCGTCCCATTACTCACAGGATTCCTTTCAGAAGTGTATATGAACTGGTTATTAGCAACCATGTCAATGAGTTCTTGAGCTTCTGCAGGCGTTTTCTTTAGGTGAATGGATCCACCTACAGAAGTGTCCAGTGACATCTTTGATAGCTCAGATAAACCATCATAGAATATATCCAGGATGGTCCATTCTGAAAGCATGTCAGAAGGACACTTTTTGGTCAACTGTTTGTATCTTTCCCAAGCTTCATAGAGGGATTCACCTTCTTTCTGTCTGAAGGTTTGAACATCAGCTCTAAGCTTGCTCAGCTTTTGAGGAGGAAAGTACTTGGCTAAGAAAGTCGTGACCAGCTTATCCCAAGAGTTCAGGCTGTCTTTAGGTTGAGAGTCCAACCATAATCTAGCTCTGTCTCTTACAGCAAAAGGGAAAAGCATGAGCCTGTAGACTTCAGGATCTACTCCATTAGTCTTAACAGTATCACATATCTGCAAGAATTCAGTTAAGAACTGAAAAGGATCTTCAGATGGAAGTCCATGAAACTTGCAGTTCTGCTGCATCAGAGAAACTAATTGAGGTTTCAGCTCAAAGTTGTTTGCTCCAATGGCAGGAATGGAGATGCTTCTTCCATGTAAATTGGAATTAGGTGCAGTAAAGTCACCAAGCATCTTCCTTACATTATTATTATTTTCGGCTGCCATCTCCTTTTCCTGTTTGAAAATTTCTGAAAGGTTATCTCTGGATTGTTGTATTTTAGCTTCTCTTAATTTTCTCTTCAGAGTGCTTTCAGGTTCTGGATCTGCTTCCACAAGAATGTTCTTATCCTTGCTCCTGCTCATATGACAAGGAAGAATGGCCAGAAAAATGATAATAATAATAGAGATTCTCTTTACCACAGTAAAGAGGATCCTTATTGTTAGTAGAAGAAAGGAAGAAGAAATTCGAACACAGATAGAGGAGGGGGTTCGAATTTGGTGATGATGTGAGGAAGAGATGTTAGTTAATGAATGAATAAATAGAATAGGATGAGAGAGAAGGAGGGAATTTTCGAAAATTATTTTTGAAAAGGAGTTAATGATTTTTGAAAATGGTTTTTGAAAAATTGTTAGTAATTTTCGAAAATTAAGTTTTAAAAATTAAAATAATTAATAAATTAAAAAGAAATTTTGAAAAAGGGGAGAGATATTTTCGAAAATGAGAGAGAGAGAGTTAGTTAGGTAGTTTTGAAAAAGATAAGAAACAAACAAAAAGTTAGTTAGTTAGTTGAAACAAATTTTGAAAAGATAAGAAGTTAGGAAGTTAGAAAAGATATTTTGAAAAGATATTTTTGAAAAAGATAAGATAAGAAGATATTTTTGAAAAGATATGATAGAAATTAGTTTTTGAAAAAGATTTGATTTTTAAAATCACAATTAATGACTTGATTCATAAGAAATCACAAGATATGATTCTAGAACTTAAAGTTTGAATCTTTCTTAACAAGCAAGTAACAAACTTCAAATTTTTGCATCAAAACATTAATTGTTTATATTATTTTCGAAAATTTGATTTAAAAATAAGAAAAAGATTTTTGAAAAATATTTTTGGAATTTTCGAAAATAACTAAGAATTTTGAAAAAGATTTGAATTTTGAAAAAGATTCTGAAAAAGATAAGATTTTCAAATTGAAAATTTGATTTGACTCATTGGCAACAACTTGATTTTAAAAATTTTTGAAAAAGTCAATCCAATTTTCGAATTTGATGAGAGAAAAAGGGAAAGATATTTTTTTGATTTTTGAAATTTTTATGAAAAACATGAAAAATATGCTATGCATGAAATTTTTAGATCAAAACAATGAATGCATGCATGAATGATATGAATGTCAAGATGAACACCAAGAACACTATGAATGTCAAGATGAACATCAAGAACATAATTTTGAAAAATTTTTAATGCAAAGAAAACATGCAAGGCACCAAACTTAGAATTCTTTAATTCTTAGACACTAAGAATTCAAGAATGCATATGATAAACATGAAAAGACACAAAACAAAAATTCATCAAGATCAAACAAGAAGACTTACCAAGAACAACTTGAAGATCATGAAGAACACTATGAATGCATGAATTTTCGAAAAAAATGCAAGGTGAGTATGCAATTGACACCAAACTTATGATATGACTCAAGACTCAAACAAGAAACACAAAAATATTTTTGATTTTTATGATTTTCTAAATTTTTTGTATATTTTTTTTTCGAAAATTAATTGAAAAAGAAAAATAAGGATTCCAAAATTTTTAATATGAATTCCAGGAATCTTATGATCTTTAGTCTAAAGCTCCAATCAAAGGGTCAGGCATGGCTTAATAGCCAGCCAAGCTTTAGTATGCAATTACATCCATTGAGGTGATTAGTTGAAGACCAATCCCAAAGGGGTTTGGATATGGCTTTACAGCCAGACAGGATTCAACATGTTACCATGAAACACTAGAATTCATTCTTAAAAATTTTGAAGCCATAGAATAATTTATTTTTGAAAACATTTTTTTTAAAACTCTTTTTTTTTTTCAAAAACAAAGGAAAAATTTTTGAAAGATTTTTTTTTTTGAAAAATTTTTGAAAAGAAAACGAAAAGAAAGTTACCCAATCTGAGCAACAAGATGAACCGTCAGTTGTCCAAACTCAAACAATCCCCGGCAACGGCGCCAAAAACTTGGTGCACGAAATTGTGTTGTCCTTTTCTTTGTACTTGTGTGAGATTAACAATATATAATTGTATTGAAGCCTCATTGTGGCTCTAAATTGTGATGAGCGGATAATTTATACGCTTTTTGACATTGTTTTTAGTATGTTTTTAGTAGGATCTAGTTACTTTTAGGGATGTTTTTAATAGATTTTGTGTTAAATTCACATTTCTGGACTTTACTATGAGTTTGTGTGTTTTTCTGTGATTTCAGGTATTTTCTGGCTGAAATTGAGGGACTTGAGCAAAAATCAGATTCAGAGGTTGAAAAAGGACTGCTGATGTTGTTGGATTCTGACCTCCCTGCACTCAAAGTGGAGTTTCTGGAGCTACAGAACTCGAAATGGCGTGCTTCCAATTGCGTTGGAAAGTAGACATCCAGGGCTTTCCAGCAATATATAATAGTCCATAATTTGGCAAAGAATAGACGACGTAAACTGGCGTTCAACACCAGCCTTCTGCCCAAATCTGGCGTCCAGCGCCAGAAAAGGATCCAAAACCAGAGTTGAACGCCCAAACTGGCGTTCAACTCCACAAATGGCCTCTGCACGTGTAACACTCAAGCCCAAGCCCAAGCACACACCAAGTGGGCCCCGGAAGTGGATTTATGCATCAATTACTTACTCATGTAAACCCTAGTGACTAGTTTATTATAAATAGGACCTCTTACTATTGTATTTGACATCTTTGGACGCCTGGTTCTTAGATCAGAGAGGCTGGCCTCTCGGCCATGCCTGGACCTTTCACTTATGTATTTTTAACGGTAGAGTTTCTACACTCCATAGATTAAGGTGTAGAGCTCTGCTGTTCCTCAAAGATTAATGCAAAGTACTACTGTTTTCTATTCAATTCTTCTTATTTCTCTTCTAAGATATCCATTCGCACTCAAGAACGTGATGAAGGTGATGATTATGTGTGACGCTCATCATCCTTCTCCCTTATGAACGCGTGCCTGACAAACACTTCTGTTCTACATGAATTAAGCTAGAATGAGTATCTCTTAGATCTCCTAACCAGAATCTTCGTGGCGTAAGCTAGAATGATGGCGGCATTCAAGAGAATCCGGAAGGTCTAAACCTTGTATGTGGTATTCTGAGTAGGATTCAATGATTGAATGACTATGACGAGCTTCAAACTCGCGATTGTTGGGCGTTAGTGACAGACGCAAAAGGAGGGTGAATCCTATTCCAACATGATCGAGAACCGACAGATGAATAGCCGTGCCGTGACAGGGTGCGTGAGCATATGATTCACTGAGAGGAGGGGATGTAGCCACTGACAACGGTGATGCCCTTGCATACAGCCAGCCATGGAAAGGAGTAAGACTGATTGGATGAAGATAGCAGGAAAGCAGAGGTTCAGAGGAACGAAAAGCATCTCCATTCGCTTATCTGAAATCCCTGCCAATGAATCTACATAAGTATCTCTATCCCTTTTATTGTTTATTTTAATCTAATAAAGTATCATGTTTAAATCCGCCTGACTGAGATTTACAAGGTGACCATAGCTTGCTTCAAGCCAACAATCTCTGTGGGATCGACCCTTACTCACGTAAGGTTTATTACTTGGACGACCCAGTACACTTGCTGGTTAGTTGAACGGAGTTGTGTCCACACATAGTAAAGAGCCATAATAATGATTCCATACAACAACAAAGAGTACTACATTAATGTGATCACAATTTCGTGCACCAAGTTTTTGGCGCCGTTGCCGGGGATTGTTCGTGTTTGAACAACTGACGGTTCATCTTGTTGCTCAGATTAGGTAATTTTCTTTTTGTTTTATTTTCAAAAATCTTTCAAAAATCTTTCAAAAATATTTTCCTCTGTTTTCGAAAAAAAAAAATTTTAAAAATGTTTTCAAAAATAAATTATTCTATGGCTTCAAAATTTTTAAGAATGAATTCTAGTGTTTCATGAAATATGTTGAATCATATCTGGCTGTAAAGCCATACCCAAAACTACTTTGGGATTGGTATTCAACTAATCATTCCAGCCCATGTAATCATATGTTGCAGCCTGGCTGGCTAGTGAGCCATGTCTAATTCCTGGACTGAAGCTTTAGACTAACATGGCAAGATTCCTGGAATTCATATTAAAAATTTTGGAATCCTTATTTTTTTTCTTTTAAATTTTCGAAAAATATAAATAAAAAAATCCAAAAAAATTAGAAAATCATAAAAATAAAAAATATTTTGTGTTTCTTGTTTGAGTCTTGAGTCACATTATAAGTTTGGTGTCACTTGCATATGCATCTTGCATTTTTTCGAAAATATCATGCATTCATAGTGTTCTTCATGATCTTCAAATTGTTCTTGGTAAGTCTTCTTGTTTGATCTTGATGATTTTTTGTTTTGTGTCTTTTCATGTTTATCATATGCATTCTTGAATTCTTAGTGTCTAAGCATTAAAGAATTCTAAGTTTGGTGTCTTGCATGTTTTCTTTGCATTAAAAATTTTTCAAAAATATGTTCTTGATGTTCATCATGATCTTCATAGTGTTCTTGGTGTTCATCTTGACATTCATGGCATTCTTGCATACATTCATGTTTTGATCTAAAAATTTCATGCATTGCATAATTTTCATGTTTTCATAAAAATTCAAAAAAATCAAAAAAATATCTTTCCCTTTTTTCTCTCATCAAATTCGAAAATTGAGTTGACTTTCTCAAAAATTTTTAAAAATCAAAATTGTTTCTCATGAGTCAAATCAAATTTTCAATTTGAAAATCTTATCTGTTTCAAAATCTTTTTCAAAAATCAAATCTTTTTCAAATTTCTTAGTTATTTTCGAAAATTCCAAAAATATTTTTCAAAAATCTTTTTCTTATTTTTATACCAAATTTTCGAAAATAACATAAACAATTAATGTTTTGATTCAAAAATTTGAAGTTTGTTACTTGCTTGTTAAGAAAGATTCAAACTTTAAGTTCTAGAATCATATCTTGTGATTTCTTATGAATCAAGTCATTAATTGTGATTTTAAAAATCAAATCTTTTTCAAAACTAATCCTATCATATCTTTTCAAAATATCTTCTTATCTTATCTTGTTCAAAAATATCTTTTCAAAATATCTTCTCTAACTTCCTAACTTCCTATCTTTTCAAAATTTGTTTCAACTAACTAACTAACTTTTTGTTTGTTTCTTATCTTTTTCAAAACCACCTAACTAACTCTCTCTCTCTCAATTTCGAAAATATCTCTCCCCTTTTTCAAAATTTCTTTTTAATTAACTAATTATTTTTATTTTTAATTTTATTTCAAAAAAAAAATTTCGAAAAAGACTAACAAATTTTCAAAAACCAATTTTCAAAAATCACTAACTCCTTTTCAAAATAATTTTCGAAAATTATACCTCTCCCATCCTATTCTATTTATTCATTCATATCCTAACATCTCATCTCACATTCCAATCCTCACAGTTGTGTTTCTTCCTTTACATCACATCCTTTATCTCCCCCTCTTCTTCTACTTACAAAGGGATCCCTATACTGTGGTATAAAGGATCTCCATTATTATTATTATTTTTCTGCACCTTCTTCTTTGTCATATGAGCAGGAGCAAGGATAAGAACATTCTTGTGGAAGCAGATCCAGAACCTGAAAGGACTCTGAAAAGAAAATTAAGAGAAGCTAAAATACAACAATCCAGAGAAAACCTTTCAGAAATTTTCGAACAGGCAGAGGAGATGGCAGCCGAAAATAATAATAATGTAAGGAAGATGCTTGGTAACTTTACTGCACCTAATTCCAATTTACATGGAAGAAGCATCTCCATTCCTGCCATTTGAGCAAACAACCTTGAGCTGAAACCTCAGTTAGTTTCTCTGATGCAGCAGAACTGCAAGTTTTATGGACTTCCATCCGAAGATCCTTTTCAGTTCTTAACTGAATTCTTGCAGATATGTGATACTGTTAAGACTAATGGAATAGATCCTAAAGTCTACAGGCTCATGCTTTTCCCTTTTGCTGTAAGAGACAGAGCTAGATTGTGGTTGGATTCTCAACCCAAAGACAGCCTGAACTCTTGGGATAAGCTGGTCACGGCTTTCTTAGCCAAGTACTTTCCTCCTCAAAAGCTGAGCAAGCTTAGAGCTGATGTTCAAACCTTCAGACAGAAAGAAGGTGAATCCCTCTATGAAGCTTGGGAAAGATACAAACAATTGACCAAAAAGTGTCCTTCTGACATGCTTTCAGAATGGACCATCCTGGATATATTCTATGATGGTCTGTCTGAGTTATCTAAGATGTCATTGGATACCTCTGCAGGTGGATCCATTCACCTAAAGAAAACGCCTGCAGAAGCTCAAGAACTCATTGACATGGTTGCTAATAACCAGTTCATGTACACTTCTGAAAGGAATCCTGTGAGTAATGGGACGCCTATGAAGAAGGGAGTTCTTGAAGTTGATACTCTGAATGCCATATTGGCTCAGAACAAAATATTGACTCAGCAAGTCAATATGATTTCTCAGAGTCTGCATGGAATGCAAGCTGCATCCAACAGTACTCAAGAGGCATCTTCTGAAGAAGAAGCCTATGATCCTGAGAACCCTGCAATAGCAGAGGTAAATTATTTAGGTGAACCTTATGGAAACACCTATAACTCAACATGGAGAAATCATCCAAATTTCTCATGGAAGGATCAAAAGCCCCAACAAGGCTTTAATAATGGTGGAAGAAACAGGTTTAGCAATAGCAAGCCTTTTCCATCATCAACTCAGCAACAGACAGAGAACTCTGAACAAAATGCTTCTAATTTAGCAAATCTAGTCTCTGATCTATCTAAGGCCACTGTAAGTTTCATGAATGAAACAAGATCTTCCATTAGAAATCTGGAAGCACAAGTGGGCCAGCTGAGTAAAAGGATCACTGAAATCCCTCCTAGTACTCTCCCAAGCAATACAGAAGAGAATCCAAAAGGAGAGTGCAAGGCCATTGACATAAGCGCCATGGCCGAACCTATAAGGAAATGAGAGGACGTGAATCCCAAGGAGGAAGACCTCCAGGGACGTTCAGTGATCAATAAGGAGCTTCCCTCTGGGGAACCAAAGGACTCTGAGGCTCATCTAGAGACCATAGAGATTCCATTGAACCTCCTTATACCCTTCATGAGCTCTGATGAGTATTCCTCTTCTGAAGAGAATGAGGATGTTACTGAAGAGCAAACTGCCAAGTTTCTTGGTGCAATCATGAAGCTGAATGCCAAATTATTTGGCATTGATGCTTGGGAAGTTGAACCTCCCTTGTTCATCAATGAACTAAGTGATCTGGATCAACTGACATTGCCTCAGAAGAGACAGGATCCTGGAAAGTTCATAATACCCTGTACCATAGGCACCATGATCTTTAAGGCTCTGTGTGACCTTGGTTCAGGAATAAACCTCATGCCCTTCTCTGTAATAGAGAAACTGGGAATCTATGGGGTGCAAGCTGCTAAAATCTTACTGGAGATGGCAGACAGCTCAAGAAAACAGGCTTATGGACAAGTAGAGGACGTGTTAGTAAAGGTTGAAGGCCTTTACATCCCTGCTGATTTCATAGTCTTGGATACTGGAAAGGAAGAGGATGAATCCATCATCCTAGGAAGACCTTTCCTGGCCACAGCAAGAGCTGTGATTGATGTTGACAGAGGTGAAATATTCCTTCAATGGAATGAGAACTCCCTTGTATTCAAAACTCAAGGATCCCCCTCTGCAACCATGGAGAGGAAGCAGGAAAAGCTTCTCTCCAAGCAGAGTCAACCAGAGCCCCCACACTCAAACTCTAAGTTTGGTGTTGAACTCCCATATCCAAACTCTAAGTTTGGTGTTGGAAAGTCTCAACAAAGCTCTGCACATCTGTAAGGCTCCATGAGAGCCCACTGTCAAGCTATTGACATTAAAGAAGCGCTTGTTGGGAGGCAACCCAATGTTTATCTAATTCTTATTTTTATTGTTTTTCATGTTTTCTTAGGTTCATGATCATGTGGAGTCACAAAATAAACAAAAAAATTCAAAAACGGAATCAAAAACAGCAGAAGAAAAATCACACCCTGGAGGAGCAGCTGTCTGGCGTTCAAACGCCAGAACAGAGCATAGTTCTGGCGCTAAACACCCAGAATGGGAGCATCCTGGCGCTGAACGCCCAGAACAAGCATGGTTCTGGCGTTCAACGCCAGAAATGGCAGCAAATGGGCGTTGAACGCCCAAAATGGGCACCAACCTGGCGCTGAACGCCCAGAGTTGTGTGCAAGGGCATTTTGTATGCCTAAATTGGTGCAGGGATGTAATTGCCTTGACACCTCAAGATCTGTGGACCTCACAGGATCACCTCAGGATCTGTGGACCCCACAGGATCCCCACCTACCTCCACTCACTCTCTTCTCTCTTCTCAATCATCCTCTATTCCCAATAAACACTCTCCCCTAATTAACCCTTTACCACTCACATCCAAACACCCACTTTCTTTCGAAATTCAACATCTCTTTCCCACCCAATCCCACCCATATGGCCGAATACACATCTCCCTCCATCTCCTCCATATCTTCTTTTTATTCTTCTATTCTTTCTTCTTTTGCTCGAGGGCGAGCAACATTCTAAGTTTGGTGTGGTAAAAAGCATAGCTTTTTTGTTTTTTCCATAACCATTGATGGCACCTAAGGCCAGAGAGGCCTCTAGAAAGAGGAAAGGGAAGACAAAAGCTTCCATCAAGGGTCTATAGCTCAGTGGTAGAACATTTGACTGCAAATCAAGAGATCCCTGAGATACCTCAGGGGATACATTTTCTTCCACACAATTATTGGAAGCAACTAAGGGTGGAACATCAAGAGCACTCCATCATCCTTCATGAAATCAAAGAAGATCTAAAAGCAATGAAGGAGGAGCAGCAAAGACAAGGAAGAGACATAGAAGAGCTCAAGGACATCACTAAGGTGGATTCATTCCTTGTTCTTATTTCATCTGTTTTTTGTTTTCTATGTTATGTGCTTATCTGTGTTTGTGTCTTCATTACATGATCATTAGTAGTTAGTAACTTTGTCTTAAAGTTATGAATGTCCTATGAATCCATCACCTCTCTTAAATAAAAACTGTTTTAATTCAAAAAGAACAAGAAGTACATGAGTTTCGAATTTATCCTTGAACTTAGCTTAATTATATTGATGTGGTGACAATGCTTCTTGTTTTCTGAATGAATGCTTGAACAGTGCATATGTCTTTTGAAGTTGTTGTTTAAGAATGTTAAATATGTTGGCTCTTGAAAGAATGATGACTAGGAGACATGTTATTTGATAATCTGAAAAATCATAAAAATGATTCTTGAAGCAAGAAAAAGCAGCAAAGAACAAAGCTTGCAGAAAAAAAAAAAAGAAGAAAAATAGGCGAAAAAAAATAGAAAGAAAATAGAAAGAAAAAGAAAAAGCAAGCAGAAAAAGCCAATAACCCTTAAAACCAAAAGGCAAGGGCAAATAAAAAGGATCCCAAAGCTTTGAGCATCAGTGGATAGGAGGGCCTAAAGGAATAAAATCCTGGTCTAAGCGGCTAAACCAAGCTGTCCCTAATCATGTGCTTGTGGCGTGTAGGTGTCAAGTGAAAACTTGAGACTGAGCGGTTAAAGTCAAGGTCCAAAGCAAAAAAAGAGTGTGCTTAAGAACCCTGGACACCTCTAATTGGGGACTTTAGCAAAGCTGAGTCACAATCTGAAAAGGTTCACCCAATTATGTGTCTGTGGCATTTATGTATCCGGTGGTAATACTGGAAAACAAAGTGCTTAGGGCCACGGCCAAGACTCATAAAGAAGCTGTGTTCAAGAATCATCATACTGAACTAGGAGAATCAATAACACTATTCGAAATCTGAAGTTCCTATAGATGCCAATCATTCTGAACCTCAATGGATAAAGTGAGATGCCAAAACTATTCAAGAGGCAAAAAGCTATAAGTCCCGCTCATATGATTGAAGCTCTGTTTCATTGATAATTTGGAATTTATAGTATATTCTATTCTTTTTATCCTATTTTGATTTTCAGTTGCTTGGGGACAAGCAACATTCTAAGTTTGGTGTTGTGATGAGCGGATAATTTATACGCTTTTTGACATTGTTTTTAGTATGTTTTTAGTAGGATCTAGTTACTTTTAGGGATGTTTTTAATAGATTTTGTGTTAAATTCACATTTCTGGACTTTACTATAAGTTTGTGTGTTTTTCTGTGATTTCAGGTATTTTCTGGCTGAAATTGAGGGACTTGAGCAAAAATCAGATTCAGAGGTTGAAAAAGGACTGCTGATGCTGTTGGATTCTGACCTCCCTGCACTCAAAGTGGATTTTCTGGAGCTACAGAACTCTAAATGGCGAGCTTCCAATTGCGTTGGAAAGTAGACATCCAGGGCTTTCCAGAAATATATAATAGTCCATACTTTGGCCAAGAATTGACGACGTAAACTGGCGTTCAACGCCAGCCTTCTGCCCAAATCTGGCGTCCAGCGCCAGAAAAGGATCCAAAACCAGAGTTGAACGTCCAAACTGGCACAGAAACTGGCGTTCAACTCCACAAATGGCCTCTGCACGTGTAACACTCAAGCCCAAGCCCAAGCACACACCAAGTGGGCCCCGGAAGTGGATTTATGCATCAATTACTTACTCATGTAAACCCTAGTGACTAGTTTATTATAAATAGGACCTCTTACTATTGTATTTGACATCTCTGGACGCCTGGTTCTTAGATCAGAGGGGCTGGCCTCTCGGCCATGCCTGGACCTTTCACTTATGTATTTTTAATGGTAGAGTTTCTACACTCCATAGATTAAGGTGTAGAGCTCTGCTGTTCCTCAAAGATTAATGCAAAGTACTACTGTTTTCTATTCAATTCTTCTTATTTCTCTTCTAAGATATCCATTCGCACTCAAGAACGTGATGAAGGTGATGATTATGTGTGACGCTCATCATCCTTCTCCTTTATGAACGCGTGCCTGACAAACACTTCTGTTCTACATGAATTAAGCTAGAATGAGTATCTCTTAGATCTCCTAACCAGAATCTTCGTGGCGTAAGCTAGAATGATGGCGGCATTCAAGAGAATCCGGAAGGTCTAAACCTTGTCTGTGGTATTCTGAGTAGGATTCAATGATTGAATGACTGTGACGAGCTTCAAACTTGCGATTGTTGGGCGTTAGTGACAGACGCAAAAGGAGGGTGAATCCTATTCCAACATGATCGAGAACCGACAGATGAATAGCCGTGCCGTGACAGGGTGCGTGAGCATATGATTCACTGAGAGGAGGGGATGAAGCAATTGTGTTCCATGAATAAACTCGCGAGTTTGAAGCTCGTCACAGTCATTCAATCATTGAATCCTACTCAGAATACCACAGAAAAGGTTTAGACCTTCCGGATTCTCTTGAATGCCGCCATCATTCTAGCTTACGCCATGAAGATTCTGGTTAGGAGATCTAAGAGATATTCATTCTAGCTTAATTCATGTAGAACAGAAGTGTTTGTCAGGCACGCGTTCATAAGGGAGAAGGATGATGAGCGTCACACATAATCATCACCTTCATCACGTTCTTGGGTGCGAATGGATATCTTAGAAGCGAAATAAGATGAATTGAATAGAAAACAGTAGTACTTTGCATTAATCTTTGAGGAACAGCAGAGCTCCACACCTTAATCTATGGAGTGTAGAAACTCTACCGTTGAAAATACATAAGAGAAAGGTCCAGGCATGGCCGAGATGGCCAGCCCCCTAAACGAGATCACAGGATCAAAATACAATCCAGGATACCTAATACAATAGTAAGAGGTCCTATTTATAATAAACTAGCTACTAGGGTTTACATGAGTAAGTATTTGATGTATAAATCCACTTCCGGGGCCCACTTGGTGTGTGTTTGGGCTGAGCTTAAGTGTTGCACGTGCAGAGGCCATTTGTGGAGTTGAACGCCAGTTTTTGTGCCAGTTTGGGCGTTCAACTCTGGTTTTGGATCCTTTTCTGGCGCTGGACGCCAGATTTGGGTAGAAAGCTGGCGTTGAACGCCAGTTTACGTCGTCAATTCTTGGCCAAAGTATGAACTATTATATATTGCTGGAAAGCCCTGGATGTCTACTTTCCAACGCAATTGGAAGCGCGCCATTTCGAGTTCTGTAGCTCCAGAAAATCCACTTTGAGTGCAGGGAGGTTAGAATCCAACAGCATCAGCAGTCCTTTTTCAACCTCTGAATCTGATTTTTGCTCAAGTCCCTCAATTTCAGCCAGAAAATACCTGAAATCCCAGAAAAACACACAAACTCATAGTAAAGTCCAGAAATGTGAATTTAACACAAAATCTATTAAAATCATCCCTAAAAGTAACTAGATCCTACTAAAAACATACTAAAAACAATGTCAAAAAGCGTATAAATTATCCGCTCATCACAACACCAAACTTAAATTGTTGCTTGTCCCCAAGCAACTGAAAATCAAAATAGGATAAAAAGAATAGAATATACTATAAATTCCAAACTATCAATGAAACAGAGCTTCAATCATATGAGCGGGACTTATAACTTTTTGCCTCTTGAATAGTTTTGGCATCTCACTTTATCCATTGAGGTTCAGAATGATTGGCATCTATAGGAACTCGGAGTTCAGATAGTGTTATTGATTCTCCTAGTTCAGTATGATGATTCTTGAACACAGCTATTTTATGAGTCTTGGCCGTGGCCCTAAGCACTTTGTTTTCCAGTATTACCACCGGATACATAAATGCCACAGACATATAATTGGGTGAACCTTTTCAGATTGTGACTCAGCTTTGCTAAAGTCCCCAATTAGAGGTGTCCAGGGTTCTTAAGCACACTCTTTTTTTTTTTGCTTTGGACCTTGACTTTAACCGCTCAGTCTCAAGTTTTCACTTGACACCTACACGCCACAAGCACATGGTTAGGGACAACTTGGTTTAGTCGCTTAGACCAGGATTTTATTCCTTTAGGCCCTCCTATCCACTGATGCTCAAAGCCTTGGGATCCTTTTTATTTGCCCTTGCCTTTTGGTTTTAAGGGTTATTGGCTTTTTGCTCTTGCCTCTTGGTTTTAAGAGCTTTTGGCTTTTTCTGCTTGCTTTTTCTTTTTCTTTCTATTTTTTTTTTCTTTCGCCTATTTTTTTTTTTCTGCAAGCTTTGTTCTTTGCTGCTTTTTCTTGCTTCAAGAATCATTTTTATGATTTTTCAGATTATCAAATAACATGTCTCCTAGTCATCATTCTTTCAAGAGCCAACATATTTAACATTCTTAAACAACAACTTCAAAAGACATATGCACTGTTCAAGCATACATTCAGAAAATAAGAAGCATTGTCACCACATCAATATAATTAAACTAAGTTCAAGGATAAATTCAAAACTCAGGTACTTCTTGTTCTTTTGATTTAAAACATTTTTTTTTTAAGATAGGTGATGGATTCATAGGACATTTATAACTTTAAGACATAGTTACTACTACTAATGATCATGTAATGAAGACACAAACATAGATAAGCACATAACATAGAAAATGAAAAACAGAGAAAGTAAGAACAAGGAATGAGTCCACCTTAGTGACGATGGCATTTCAATGATGTTCTTGGGCTTTTCTATGTCTCTTCCTTGCCTTTGCGGCTTGATTCCTAGTGATTTTTTTTTTGGGATTTCTATCCTCAGTTGCTTCTAATAATTATGTGGAGGGAGGTGCATCTCCTGAGGTATCTCAGGGATATCTTGATTTGCAGCCACATGTTCTACCACTGAGCTATAGATCCTTTACATAATTGTTTTACCACACCAAACTTAGAATGTTGCTCGCCCTCGAGCAAAAGAAGAAGGAATAGATGAAGAAGAAGATGTGGAAAAAAAAACTAGGATTATGAGGAGGTAAGATGGAGATCCTGTGGGGTTCACAGATCTTGAGGTGATCCTGTGGGGTCCACAGATCCTGAGGTGTCAAGGCATTTACATCCCTGCACCAAATTAGGCATGTAAAATGCCCTTGCACACAACTCTGGGCGTTCAGTGCCAGGTTGGTGGCCATTTTTGGCGTTCAACGCCCATTTGCTGCCATTTCTGGCGTTGAACGCCAGAACCATGCTTGTTCTGGTCGTTCAGCGCCAGGATGTTGCCATTTTGGGCGTTCAGCGCCAGAACCATGCTATGTTCTGGCGTTTGAACGCCAGGCAGATGCTCCTCCAGGGTGTGATTTTTCTTCTGCTGTTTTTGATTCCGTTTTTGAAATTTTTGTTTATTTTGTGACTCCACATGATCATGAACCTAAGAAAACATGAAAAACAATAAAAATAAGAATTAGATAAACATTGGGTTGCCTCCCAACAAGCGCTTCTTTAATGTCAATAGCTTGACAGTGGGCTCTCATGGAGCTTCACAGATGTGCAGAGCTTTGTTGAGACTCTCCAACACCAAACTTAGAGTTTGGATATGGGAGTTCAACACCAAACTTAGAGTTTGGTTGTGGCCTCCCAACACCAAACTTAGAGTTTGACTGTGGGGGCTCTGGTTGACTCTGCTTGGAGAGAAGCTTTTTCTGCTTCCTCTCCATGGTTGCAGAGGGAGATCCTTGAGTTTTAAACACAAGGGAGTCCTTATTCCATTGGAGGACTATTTCACCTCTGTCAACATCAATCACAGCTCTTGCTGTGGCCAGGAAAGGTCTTCCTAGGATGATGGATTCATCCTCTTCCTTTACAGTATCCAGGACTATGAAATCAGCAGGGATGTAAAGGCCCTCAACCTTTACTAAAACGTCCTCTACTTGTCCATAAGCCTGTTTTCTAGAGCTGTCTGCCATCTCTTCTGCCTGTTTGAAAATTCCTAACAGGTGCTTACTGGTTAGTTGTAATTCAGAGTCCTTTCAGGTTCTGGATCTGCTTCAACAAGAATATTCTTGTCCTTGCTCCTGCTCATATGACAAAGAAGAAGGCACAGAAAAATAATAATAATAGAGATCCCCTTTTTTTTCTCTTTTTTTTTTTTTTTTTTTGAATGAGGGAGAGATGTTAGTAGATGAATAAAAAAAGTAGAAGGAGATGAGAGAGAAGAGAATTTTCGAAAATAATTTTGAAAAAGAGTTAGTGATTTTTGAAAATAGTTTTTGAAAAATGTTTAGTATTTTTTTTTTCGAAAATTTTTTTTTTGAAATAAAAAAATAAAAATAATTAGTTAATTAAAAAGAAATTTTTGAAAAAGGGGAGGATATTTTCGAAAATTGAGAGGGAGAGTTAGTTAGGTGGTTTTGAAAAAGTTAAGAAACAAACAAAAAGTTAGTTAGTTAGTTGAAACAAATTTTGAAAACCAATTTTGAAAAGATAAGTAGTTAGGAGGTTAGAAAAGATATTTTGAAAAGATATTTTTGAAAAAGATAAGATAAGAAGATATTTTTGAAAAGATATGATTGAAGTTAGTTTTGAAAAAGATTTGATTTTTGAAATCACAATTAATGACTTGATTCATAAGAAATCACAAGATATGATTCTAGAACTTAAAGTTTGAATCTTTCTTAACAAGTAAGTAACAAACTTGGAATTTTTGAATCAAAACATTAATTGCTATTGTTATTTTCGAAAATTAGTTATAAAAATAAGAAAAAGATTTTTGGAAAATATTTTTGGAATTTTCGAAAATAACTAAAAATTTTGAAAAAGGTTTGATTTTTGAAAAAGATTTTGAAAAAGATAAGATTTTCAAATTGAAAATTTGATTTGACTCATGAGAAACAATTTGAATTTAAAAAAAAAAATTTGAAAAAGTCAACTCAATTTTCGAATTTGATGAGAGAAAAAAGGAAAGATATTTTTTTGATTTTTGAAATTTTTATGAAAAACATGAAAATTATGCAATGCATGAAATTTTTAGATCAAAATAATGAATGCATGCAATAATGCTATGAATGTCAAGATGAACACCAAGAACATTATGAAGATCATGATGAACATCAAGAACACATTTTTGAAAAATTTTTAATGCAAAGAAAACATGCAAGACACCAAACTTAGAATTCTTTAATGCTTACGCACTAAGAATTCAAGAATGCATATGATAAACATGCAAAGACACAAAACAAAAAAATCATCAAGATCAAACAAGAAGACTTACCAAGAACAACTTGAAGATCATGAAGAATACTATGAATGCATGAATTTTCGAAAAATGCAAGATGTATATGCAATTGACACCAAACTTATGATATGACTCAAGACTCAAACAAGAAACAGAAAATATTTTTGATTTTTATGATTTTCTAATTTTTTTGGATTTTTATTTATATTTTTCGAAAATTTAAAAGAAAAAAATAAGGATTCCAAAATTTTTAATATGAATTCCAGGAATCTTGCCATGTTAGTCTAAAGCTTCAGTCCAGGAATTAGACATGGCTCACTAGCCAGCCAAGCTTTCAAAGAAAGCTCCAGTCCAAAACACTAGACATGGCCAATGGCCAGCCAAGCTTCAGCAAACATATGAATGTAATTCATTCAATTTTAATCCAAAACCTCAGTCCAAAAGAATTTAGACATGGCTTTGCAGCCAGCCAGGCTTCACATGCTTCATGAAACACTAGAATTCATTCTTAAAAATTTTGAATAAAATTTTTTTTTTGAAAACATTTTTATTATTTATTTTTTTTTCGAAAACATATGAGAGATTTTTGAAAGCTTTTTGAAAAATTTTTGAAAACAAAACAAAAAGAAAATTACCTAATCTGAGCAACAAGATGAACCGTCAGTTGTCCAAACTCAAACAATCCCCGGCAACGGCGCCAAAAACTTGGTGCACGAAATTGTGATGTCCAGGCTCGAACAATCCCTGGTAATGGCTCCAAAGCTTGGTGCTTTGATCTTAATTCATAATTGTCACAACTTCGATACAACTAACCAGCAAGTGCACTGGGTCGTCCAAGTAATACCTTACGTGAGTAAGGGTCGAATCCCACGGAGATTGTTGGTATGAAGCAAGCTATGGTCACCTTGTAAATCTCAGTCAGGCAGATATAAAGTGATAATGGTGTTTTCGAATAATAAATAATAGAATAGAGATAGAGATACTTATGTAAATCATTGGTAGGAATTTCAGATAAGCGAATGGAGATGCTTTTCGTTCCTCTGAACCTCTGCTTTCCTGCTATCTTCATCCAATCAATCTTACTCCTTTCCATGGCTGGCTTTATGTGATACATCACCACTGTCAATGGCTACTTTCGGTCATCTCTCGGGAAAATGATCCAATGCCCTGTCACGGCACGGCTAATCGTCTGGAGGCATCACCCTTGTCAATGGCTTCATCTTATCCTCTCAGTGAATAATATGCTCACGCACCCTGTCACGGCACGGCTATTCATCTGTCGGTTCTCGATCATGCTGGAATAGGATTTACTATCCTTTTGCGTCTGTCACTAACGCCCTGCAATCGCGAGTTCGGAGCTCGTCACAGTCATCCAATCATTGAATCCTACTCGGAATACCACAGACAAGGTTTAGACTTTCCGGATTCTCTTGAATGCCGCCATCATTCTAGCTTACGCCACGAAGATTCTGGTTAGGAGATCTAAGAGATACTCATTCTAGCTTAATTCATGTAGAACAGAAGTGTTTGTCAGGCACGCGTTCATAAGGGAGAAGGATGATGAGCGTCACACATAATCATCACCTTCATCACGTTCTTGGGTGCGAATGGATATCTTAGAAGAGAAATAAGAAGAATTGAATAGAAAACAGTAGTACTTTGCATTAATCTTTAAGGAACAGCAGAGCTCCACACCTTAATCTATGGAGTGTAGAAACTCTACCGTTTGAAAAATACATAAGTGAAGGTCCAGGCATGGCCGAGATGGCCAGCCCCCAAAACGTGATCACAGGATCAAAATACAATCCAGGATGATCCTAAGATCCTAAGATGATCAAAAGATGCCTAATACAATAGTAAAAGGTCCTATTTATAATAAACTAGTCACTAGGGTTTACATGAGTAAGTAATTGATGCATAAATCCACTTCCGGGGCCCACTTGGTGTGTGTTTGGGCTGAGCTTAAGTGTTGCACGTGCAGAGGCCATTTGTGGAGTTGAACGCCAAGTTCTGTGCCAGTTTGGGCGTTCAACTCTGGTTTTGGATCCTTTTCTGGCGCTGGACGCCAGTTTGGGCAGAAGGCTGGCGTTGAACGCCAGTTTACGTCGTCAATTCTTGGCCAAAGTATGGACTATTATATATTGCTGGAAAGCCCTGGATGTCTACTTTCCAACGCAATTGGAAGCGCGCCATTTCGAGTTCTGTAGCTCCAGAAACTCCACTTTGAGTGCAGGGAGGTTAGAATCCAACAGCATCAGCAGTCCTTTTTCAACCTCTGAATCTGATTTTTGCTCAAGTCCCTCAATTTCAGCCAGAAAATACCTGAAATCACAGAAAAACACACAAACTCATAGTAAAGTCCAGAAATGTGAATTTAACATAAAATCTATTAAAAACATCCCTAAAAGTAACTAGATTCTACTAAAAATATACTAAAAACAATGCCAAAAAGCGTATAAATTATCCGCTCATCACAATCCCCGGCAATGGCGCCAAAAACTTGGTGCACGAAATTGTGATGTCCAGGCTCGAACAATCCCTGGCAACGTGAGCAACTTGGTACGCGTAATCGTGATTACACTTTAATTATTGAGAATTCATGGCTCTTTCTTTCTCTGGCAATGGCGCCAAGAACATGGTGCCAATACCATGGTTCACAACTTCGATACAACTAACCAGCAAGTGCACTGGGTCGTCCAAGTAATACCTTACGTGAGTAAGGGTCGAATCCCACGGAGATTGTTGGTATGAAGCAAGCTATGGTCACCTTGTAAATCTCAGTCAGGCAGATATAAATTGATAATGATGTTTTCGAATAATAAATAATAGAATATGGATAGAGGTACTTATGTAAATCATTGGTGAGAATTTCAGATAAGCGAATAGAGATGCTTTTCGTTCCTCTGAACCTCTGCTTTCCTGCTATCTTCATCCAATCAGTCTTACTCCTTTCCATGGCTGGCTTTATGTGATACATCACCACTGTCAATGGCTACTTTCGGTCATCTCTCGGGAAAATGATCCAATGCCCTGTCACGGCACGGCTAATCGTCTGGAGGCATCACCCTTGTCAATGGCTTCATCTTATCCTCTCAGTGAATAATATGCTCACGCACCCTGTCACGGCAAGGCTATTCATCTGTCGGTTCTCGATCATGCTGGAATAGGATTTACTATCCTTTTGCGTCTGTCACTAACGCCCTGCAATTGCGAGTTTGGAGCTCGTCACAGTCATTCATTCATTGAATCCTACTCGGAATACCACAGACAAGGTTTAGACCTTCCGGATTCTCTTGAATGCTGCCATCATTCTAGCTTACGCCACGAAGATTCTGGTTAGGAGATCTAAGAGATACTCATTCTAGCTTAATTCATGTAGAACAGAAGTGTTTGTCAGGCACGCGTTCATAATGGAGAAGGATGATGAGCGTCACACATAATCATCACCTTCATCACGTTCTTGGGTGTGAATGGATATCTTAGAAGAGAAATAAGAAGAATTGAATAGAGAACAGTAGTACTTTGCATTAATCTTTGAGGAACAGCAGAGCTCCACACCTTAATCTATGGAGTGTAGAAACTCTACTGTATGAAAATACATAAGTGAAGGTCCAGGCATGGCCGAGATGGCCAGCCCCCTTGATCTAAGAACAATGCGTTCAAAGATAATCCTAAGATCCTAAGATGATCAAAAAAAAACTTGGTGGACGAAATTGTGATCCTCAAAGTTAGTCTCTTTGTATTTGTATGAAATCAAAAATACCCCAAAGAGATCATGGTGTAATGAATTGGGATCTTAATAATCCCTGGTAATGGCACGTGTGATCACAACTCCGTTCAACTAACCAGCAAGTGTACTGGGTCATCCAAGTAATAAACCTTACGTGAGTAAGGGTCGAATCCACAGAGATTGTCGGTATGAAGCAAGCTATGGTCACCTTGTAAATCTCAGTCAGGCGGATTTAAACATGATATTTTATTAGATTAAAATAAACAATAAAAGGGATAGAGGTACTTATGTAGATTCATTGGCAGGGATTTCAGATAAGCGAATGGAGATGTTTTTCGTTCCTCTGAACCTCTGCTTTCCTGCTATCTTCATCCAATCGGTCTTACTCCTTTCCATGGCTGGCTGTATGCAAGGGCATCACCGTTGTCAGTGGCTACATCCCCTCCTCTCAGTGAATCATATGCTCACGCACCCTGTCACGGCACGGCTATTCATCTGTCGGTTCCCGATCATGCTGGAATAGGATTCACCCTCCTTTTGCGTCTGTCACTAACGCCCAGCACTCGCGAGTTTGAAGCTCGTCACAGTCATTCAATCATTGAATCCTACTCGGAATACCACAGACAAGGTTTAGACTTTCCGGATTCTCTTGAATGCCGCCATCATTCTAGCTTACGCCACGAAGATTCCGGTTAGGAGATCTAAGAGATATTCATTCTAGCTTATTTCATGTAGAACGGAAGTGTTTGTCAGGCACGCGTTCATAAGGGAGAAGGATGATGAGCGTCACACATAATCATCACCTTCATCACGTTCTTGAGTGCGAATGGATATCTTAGAAGAGAAATAAGAAGAATTGAATAGAAAATAGTAGTACTTGCATTAATCTTTGAGGAACAGCAGAGCTCCACACCTTAATCTATGGAGTGTTGAAACTCTACCGTTTAAAATACATAAGTGAAAGGTCCAGGCATGGCCGAGAGGCCAGCCCCTCTGATCTAAGAACCAGGCGTCCAAAGATGCCTAATACAATAGTAAGAGGTCCTATTTATAATAAACTAGCTACTAGGGTTTACATGAGTAAGTAATTGATGCATAAATCCACTTTCGGGGCCCACTTGGTGTGTGTTTGGGCTGAGCCTGAGTGTTGCACGTGCAGAGGCCATTTGTGGAGTTGAACGCCAGTTTCTGTGCCAATTTGGGCGTTCAACTCTGGTTTTGGATCCTTTTCTGGCGCTGGACGCCAGATTTGGGCAGAAGGCTGGCGTTGAACGCCAGTTTACGTCGTCAATTATTGGCCAAAGTATGGACTATTATATATTGCTGGAAAGCCCTGGATGTCTACTTTCCAACTCAATTGGAAGCACGCCATTTCGAGTTCTGTAGCTCCAGAAAATCCACTTTGAGTGCAGGGAGGTCAGAATCCAACAGCATCAGCAGTCCTTTTTCAACCTCTGAATCTGATTTCTGCTCAAGTCCCTCAATTTCAGCCAGAAAATACCTGAAATCACAGAAAAACACACAAACTCATAGTAAAGTCCAGAAATGTGAATTTAACATAAAATCTATTAAAAACATCCCTAAAAGTAACTAGATCCTACTAAAAACATAATAAAAACAATGTCAAAAAGCGTATAAATTATCCGCTCATCACAACACCAAACTTAAATTGTTGCTTGTCCCCAAGCAACTGAAAATCAAAATAGGATAAAAAGAATAGAATATACTATAAATTCCAAACTATCAATGAAACAGAGCTTCAATCATATGAGCGGGACTTATAACTTTTTGCCTCTTGAATAGTTTTGGCATCTCACTTTATCCATTGAGGTTCAGAATGATTGGCATCTATAGGAACTCGGAGTTCAGATAGTGTTATTGATTCTCCTAGTTCAGTATGATGATTCTTGAACACAGCTATTTTATGAGTCTTGGCCGTGGCCCTAAGCACTTTGTTTTCCAGTATTACCACCGGATACATAAATGCCACAGACACATAATTGGGTGAACCTTTTCAGATTGTGACTCAGCTTTGCTAAAGTCCCCAATTAGAGGTGTCCAGGGTTCTTAAGCACACTCTTTTTTTTTTTTGCTTTGGACCTTGACTTTAACCGCTCAGTCTCAAGTTTTCACTTGACACCTACACGCCACAAGCACATGGTTAGGGACAACTTGGTTTAGTCGCTTAGACCAGGATTTTATTCCTTTAGGCCCTCCTATCCACTGATGCTCAAAGCCTTGGGATCCTTTTTATTTGCCCTTGCCTTTTGGTTTTAAGGGTTATTGGCTTTTTGCTCTTGCCTCTTGGTTTTAAGAGCTTTTGGCTTTTTCTGCTTGCTTTTTCTTTTTCTTTCTATTTTTTTTTTCTTTCGCCTATTTTTTTTTTTTCTGCAAGCTTTGTTCTTTGCTGCTTTTTCTTGCTTCAAGAATCATTTTTATGATTTTTCAGATTATCAAATAACATGTCTCCTAGTCATCATTCTTTCAAGAGCCAACATATTTAACATTCTTAAAAAACAACTTCAAAAGACATATGCACTGTTCAAGCATACATTCAGAAAATAAGAAGCATTGTCACCACATCAATATAATTAAACTAAGTTCAAGGATAAATTCAAAACTCAGGTACTTCTTGTTCTTTTGATTTAAAACATTTTTTTTAAGATAGGTGATGGATTCATAGGACATTTATAACTTTAAGACATAGTTACTACTACTAATGATCATGTAATGAAGACACAAACATAGATAAGCACATAACATAGAAAATGAAAAACAGAGAAAGTAAGAACAAGGAATGAGTCCACCTTAGTGACGATGGCATTTCAATGATGTTCTTGGGCTTTTCTATGTCTCTTCCTTGCCTTTGCGGCTTGATTCCTAGTGATTTTTTTTTTGGGATTTCTATCCTCAGTTGCTTCTAATAATTATGTGGAGGGAGGTGCATCTCCTGAGGTATCTCAGGGATATCTTGATTTGCAGCCACATGTTCTACCACTGAGCTATAGATCCTTTACATAATTGTTTTACCACACCAAACTTAGAATGTTGCTCGCCCTCGAGCAAAAGAAGAAGGAATAGATGAAGAAGAAGATGTGGAAAAAAAAACTAGGATTATGAGGAGGTAAGGTGGAGATCCTGTGGGGTTCACAGATCTTGAGGTGATCCTGTGGGGTCCACAGATCCTGAGGTGTCAAGGCATTTACATCCCTGCACCAAATTAGGCATGTAAAATGCCCTTGCACACAACTCTGGGCGTTCAACGCCAGGTTGGTGGCCATTTTTGGCGTTCAACGCCCATTTGCTGCCATTTCTGGCGTTGAACGCCAGAACCATGCTTGTTCTGGGCGTTCAGCGCCAGGATGTTGCCATTTTGGGCGTTCAGCGCCAGAACCATGCTATGTTCTGGCGTTTGAACGCCAGGCAGATGCTCCTCCAGGGTGTGATTTTTCTTCTGCTGTTTTTGATTCCGTTTTTGAAATTTTTGTTTATTTTGTGACTCCACATGATCATGAACCGAAGAAAACATGAAAAACAATAAAAATAAGAATTAGATAAACATTGGGTTGCCTCCCAACAAGCGCTTCTTTAATGTCAATAGCTTGACAGTGGGCTCTCATGGAGCTTCACAGATGTGCAGAGCTTTGTTGAGACTCTCCAACACCAAACTTAGAGTTTGGATATGGGAGTTCAACACCAAACTTAGAGTTTGGTTGTGGCCTCCCAACACCAAACTTAGAGTTTGACTGTGGGGGCTCTGGTTGACTCTGCTTAGAGAGAAGCTTTTTCTGCTTCCTCTCCATGGTTGCAGAGGGAGATCCTTGAGTTTTAAACACAAGGGAGTCCTTATTCCATTGGAGGACTATTTCACCTCTGTCAACATCAATCACAGCTCTTGCTGTGGCCAGGAAAGGTCTTCCTAGGATGATGGATTCATCCTCTTCCTTTACAGTATCCAGGACTATGAAATCAGCAGGGATGTAAAGGCCCTCAACCTTTACTAAAACGTCCTCTACTTGTCCATAAGCCTGTTTTCTAGAGCTGTCTGCCATCTCTTCTGCCTGTTTGAAAATTCCTAACAGGTGCTTACTGGTTAGTTGTAATTCAGAGTCCTTTCAGGTTCTGGATCTGCTTCAACAAGAATATTCTTGTCCTTGCTCCTGCTCATATGACAAAGAAGAAGGCACAGAAAAATAATAATAATAGAGATCCCCTTTTTTTTTCTCTTTTTTTTTTTTTTTGAATGAGGGAGAGATGTTAGTAGATGAATAAAAAAAAATAGAAGGAGATGAGAGAGAAGAGAATTTTCGAAAATAATTTTGAAAAAGAGTTAGTGATTTTTGAAAATAGTTTTTGAAAAATGTTTAGTATTTTTTTTTTCGAAATTTTTTTTTTTGAAATAAAAAAATAAAAATAATTAGTTAATTAAAAAGAAATTTTTGAAAAAGGGGAGGATATTTTCGAAAATTGAGAGGGAGAGTTAGTTAGGTGGTTTTGAAAAAGTTAAGAAACAAACAAAAAGTTAGTTAGTTAGTTGAAACAAATTTTGAAAACCAATTTTGAAAAGATAAGTAGTTAGGAGGTTAGAAAAGATATTTTGAAAAGATATTTTTGAAAAAGATAAGATAAGAAGATATTTTTGAAAATATATGATTGAAGTTAGTTTTGAAAAAGATTTGATTTTTAAAATCACAATTAATGACTTGATTCATAAGAAATCACAAGATATGATTCTAGAACTTAAAGTTTGAATCTTTCTTAACAAGTAAGTAACAAACTTGGAATTTTTGAATCAAAACATTAATTGCTATTGTTATTTTCGAAAATTAGTTATAAAAATAAGAAAAAGATTTTTGGAAAATATTTTTGGAATTTTCGAAAATAACTAAAAATTTTGAAAAAGGTTTGATTTTTGAAAAAGATTTTGAAAAAGATAAGATTTTCAAATTGAAAATTTGATTTGACTCATGAGAAACAATTTGAATTTAAAAAAAAAATTTGAAAAAGTCAACTCAATTTTCGAATTTGATGAGAGAAAAAAGGAAAGATATTTTTTTGATTTTTGAAATTTTTATGAAAAACATGAAAATTATGCAATGCATGAAATTTTTAGATCAAAATAATGAATGCATGCAATAATGCTATGAATGTCAAGATGAACACCAAGAACATTATGAAGATCATGATGAACATCAAGAACACATTTTTGAAAAATTTTTAATGCAAAGAAAACATGCAAGACACCAAACTTAGAATTCTTTAATGCTTACGCACTAAGAATTCAAGAATGCATATGATAAACATGCAAAGACACAAAACAAAAAAATCATCAAGATCAAACAAGAAGACTTACCAAGAACAACTTGAAGATCATGAAGAATACTATGAATGCATGAATTTTCGAAAAATGCAAGATGTATATGCAATTGACACCAAACTTATGATATGACTCAAGACTCAAACAAGAAACAGAAAATATTTTTGATTTTTATGATTTTCTAATTTTTTTGGATTTTTATTTATATTTTTCGAAAATTTAAAAGAAAAAAATAAGGATTCCAAAATTTTTAATATGAATTCCAGGAATCTTGCCATGTTAGTCTAAAGCTTCAGTCCAGGAATTAGACATGGCTCACTAGCCAGCCAAGCTTTCAAAGAAAGCTCCAGTCCAAAACACTAGACATGGCCAATGGCCAGCCAAGCTTCAGCAAACATATGAATGTAATTCATTCAATTTTAATCCAAAACCTCAGTCCAAAAGAATTTAGACATGGCTTTGCAGCCAGCCAGGCTTCACATGCTTCATGAAACACTAGAATTCATTCTTAAAAATTTTGAATAAAATTTTTTTTTTGAAAACATTTTTATTATTTATTTTTTTTTTCGAAAACATATGAGAGATTTTTGAAAGCTTTTTGAAAAATTTTTGAAAACAAAACAAAAAGAAAATTACCTAATCTGAGCAACAAGATGAACCGTCAGTTGTCCAAACTCAAACAATCCCCGGCAACGGCGCCAAAAACATGGTGCACGAAATTGTGATGTCCAGGCTCGAACAATCCCTGGTAATGGCTCCAAAGCTTGGTGCTTTGATCTTAATTCATAATTGTCACAACTTCGATACAACTAACCAGCAAGTGCACTGGGTCGTCCAAGTAATACCTTACGTGAGTAAGGGTCGAATCCCACGGAGATTGTTGGTATGAAGCAAGCTATGGTCACCTTGTAAATCTCAGTCAGGCAGATATAAAGTGATAATGGTGTTTTCGAATAATAAATAATAGAATAGAGATAGAGATACTTATGTAAATCATTGGTAGGAATTTCAGATAAGCGAATGGAGATGCTTTTCGTTCCTCTGAACCTCTGCTTTCCTGCTATCTTCATCCAATCAATCTTACTCCTTTCCATGGCTGGCTTTATGTGATACATCACCACTGTCAATGGCTACTTTCGGTCATCTCTCGGGAAAATGATCCAATGCCCTGTCACGGCACGGCTAATCGTCTGGAGGCATCACCCTTGTCAATGGCTTCATCTTATCCTCTCAGTGAATAATATGCTCACGCACCCTGTCACGGCACGGCTATTCATCTGTCGGTTCTCGATCATGCTGGAATAGGATTTACTATCCTTTTGCGTCTGTCACTAACGCCCTGCAATCGCGAGTTCGGAGCTCGTCACAGTCATCCAATCATTGAATCCTACTCGGAATACCACAGACAAGGTTTAGACTTTCCGGATTCTCTTGAATGCCGCCATCATTCTAGCTTACGCCACGAAGATTCTGGTTAGGAGATCTAAGAGATACTCATTCTAGCTTAATTCATGTAGAACAGAAGTGTTTGTCAGGCACGCGTTCATAAGGGAGAAGGATGATGAGCGTCACACATAATCATCACCTTCATCACGTTCTTGGGTGCGAATGGATATCTTAGAAGAGAAATAAGAAGAATTGAATAGAAAACAGTAGTACTTTGCATTAATCTTTAAGGAACAGCAGAGCTCCACACCTTAATCTATGGAGTGTAGAAACTCTACCGTTTGAAAAATACATAAGTGAAGGTCCAGGCATGGCCGAGATGGCCAGCCCCCAAAACGTGATCACAGGATCAAAATACAATCCAGGATGATCCTAAGATCCTAAGATGATCAAAAGATGCCTAATACAATAGTAAAAGGTCCTATTTATAATAAACTAGTCACTAGGGTTTACATGAGTAAGTAATTGATGCATAAATCCACTTCCGGGGCCCACTTGGTGTGTGTTTGGGCTGAGCTTAAGTGTTGCACGTGCAGAGGCCATTTGTGGAGTTGAACGCCAAGTTCTGTGCCAGTTTGGGCGTTCAACTCTGGTTTTGGATCCTTTTCTGGCGCTGGACGCCAGTTTGGGCAGAAGGCTGGCGTTGAACGCCAGTTTACGTCGTCAATTCTTGGCCAAAGTATGGACTATTATATATTGCTGGAAAGCCCTGGATGTCTACTTTCCAACGCAATTGGAAGCACACCTTGGGGATTTTATTCCTTTAGGCCCTCCTATCCACTGATGCTCAAAGCCTTGGGATCCTTTTTATTTGCCCTTGCCTTTTGGTTTTAAGGGTTATTGGCTTTTTCTGCTTGCTTTTTCTTTTTCTTTCTATTTTTTTTTCTATTCTTTTTTTTTTTTCGCCCCCTTTTTTTTTTCTGCAAGCTTTGTTCTTTGCTGCTTTTTCTTGCTTCAAGAATCATTTTTATGATTTTTCAGATTATCAAATAACATGTCTCCTAGTCATCATTCTTTCAAGAGCCAACATATTTAACATTCTTAAACAACAACTTCAAAAGACATATGCACTGTTCAAGCATACATTCAGAAAACAAGAAGCATTGTCACCACATCAATATAATTAAACTAAGTTCAAGGATAAATTCGAAACTCATGTACTTCTTGTTCTTTTTGAATTAAAACAGTTTTTATTTAAGAGAGGTGATGGATTCATAGGACATTCATAACTTTAAGACAAAGTTACTAACTACTAATGATCATGTAATGAAGACACAAACACAGATAAGCACATAATATAGAAAACGAAAAACAGAAGAAATAAGAACAAGGAATGAATCCACCTTAGTGATGTCCTTGAGCTCTTCTATGTCTCTTCCTTGTCTTTGCTGCTCCTCCTTCATTGCTTTTAGATCTTCTTTGATTTCATGAAGGATGATGGAGTGCTCTTGATGTTCCACCCTTAGTTGCTTCCAATAATTGTGTGGAAGAAAATGTATCCCCTGAGGTATCTCAGGGATCTCTTGATTTGTAGTCAAATGTTCTACCACTGAGCTATAGACCCTTGATGGAAGCTTTTGTCTTCCCTTTCCTCTTTCTAGAGGCTTCTCTGGCCTTAGGTGCCATCAATGGTTATGGAAAAAAAACAAAAAAGCTATGCTTTTTACCACACCAAACTTAGAATGTTGCTCGCCCTCGAGCAAAAGAAGAAAGAATAGAAGAATAAGAAGAAGATATGGAGGAGATGTTGAATAGGGAAGAGTGTTTATTGTGAATAGAGGATGATTGAGAAGAGAGAAGAGAGTGAGTGGAGGTAGGTGGGGATCCTGTGGGGTCCACAGATCCTGAGGTGATCCTGTGAGGTCCACAGATCTTGAGGTGTCAAGGCATTTACATCCCTGCACCAATTTAGGCATGCAAAATGCCCTTGCACACAACTCTGGGCGTTCAGCGCCAGGTTGGTGCCCATTTTGGGCGTTCAACGCCCCTTTGCTGCCATTTCTGGCGTTGAACGCCAGAACCATGCTTGTTCTGGGCGTTCAGCGCCAGGATGCTCCCATTCTGGGCGTTCAGCGCCAGAACTATGCTCTGTTCTGGCGTTTGAACGCCAGACAGATGCTCCTCCAGGGTGTGATTTTTCTTCTGCTGTTTTTGATTCCGTTTTCAATTTTTCTATTTATTTTGTGACTCCACATGATCATGAACCTAAGAAAACATGAAAAACAATAAAAATAAGAATTAGATAAACATTGGGTTGCCTCCCAACAAGCGCTTCTTTAATGTCAATAGCTTGACAGTGGGTTCTCATGGAGCCTCACAGATGTGCAGAGCTTTGTTGAGACTCTCCAACACCAAACTTAGAGTTTGGATATGGGAGTTCAACACCAAACTTAGAGTTTGGTTGTGGCCTCCCAACACCAAACTTAGAGTTTGACTGTGGGGGCTCTGGTTGACTCTGCTTGGAGAGAAGCTTAACTAAATTGTGATCCGGGAATAATCTTAGCGTAGTTTTTTCATATGATTCACTCCCAGGTTGGTGCCTATTTTGGGCGTTCAACGCCAGAAAAGGCAGCAAAGGGGCGTTGAACGCCCAAAATAGGCACCAACCTGGGGCTAAACGCCCAGAGTTGTGTGCAAGGGCATTTTACATGCCTAAATTGGTGCAGGGATGTAAATGCCTTGACACCTCAGGATCTGTGGACCCCACAGGATCATTTCAGGATCTGTGGACCCCACAGTATCCCCACCTACCTCATCATCTCTCTTCCCATTCATGATCATCCCTTCTACTTTCCATTTACCACTCACATCCATACACCCACTACCTTCAAAATTCAACATCTCTCTCCCACCCAATCCCACCCATATGGCCGAATACACATTCCCATCCATCTCCTCCATATATCCTTCTTATTCTTCTTTTCTTTCTTCTTTTGCTCGAGGGCGAGCAACATTCTAAGTTTGGTGTGGTAAAAGCATAGCTTTTTTGTTTTTTTTTTTCATAACCATTGATGGCACCTAAGGCCAGAGAAACCTCTAGAAAGAGGAAAGGGAAGACAAAAGCTTCCATCAAGGGTCTATAGCTCAGTGGTAGAACATTTGACTGCAAATCAAGAGATCCCTGAGATACCTCAGGGGATACATTTTCTTCCACACAATTATTGGAAGCAACTAAGGGTGGAACATCAAGAGCACTCCATCATCCTTCATGAAATCAGAGAAGATCTAAAAGCAATGAAGGAGGAGTAGCAAAGACAAGGAAGAGACATAGAAAAGCTCAAGGACATCACTAAGGTGGACTCATTCCTTGTTCTTACTTTCTCTATTTTTCGTTTTCTATGTTATGTGCTTATCTATGTTTGTGTCTTCATTACATGATCATTAGTAGTAGTGACTTTGTCTTAAAGTTATAAATGTCCTATGAATCCATCACCTCTCTTAAATGAAAAATGTGTTAATTCAAAAGAACAAGAAGTACATGAGTTTCGAATTTATCCTTGAACTTAGCTCAATTATATTGATGTGGTGACAATGCTTCTTATTTTCTGAATGTATGCTTGAACAGTGCATATGTCTTTTGAAGTTGTTGTTTAAGAATGTTAAATATGTTGGCTCTTGAAAGAATGATGACTAGGAGACATGTTATTTGATAATCTGAAAAATCATAAAAATGATTCTTGAAGCAAGAAAAAGCAGCAAAGAACAAAGCTTGCAGAAAAAAAAAGGGGCGAAAAAAAAATAGAAAAAAAAATAATATAGAAAGAAAAAGAAAAAGCAAGCAGAAAAAGCCAATAACCCTTAAAACCAAAAGGCAAGGGCAAATAAAAAGGATCCCAAGGCTTTGAGCATCAGTGGATAGGAGGGCCTAAAGGAATAAAATCCTGGTCTAAGCGGCTAAACCAAGTTGTCCCTAACCATGTGCTTGTGGCGTGTAGGTGTCAAGTGAAAACTTGAGACTGAGCGGTTAAAGTCAAGGTCCAAAGCAAAAACAAAGAGTGTGCTTAAGAACTCTGGACACCTCTAATTGGGGACTTTAGCAAAGCTGAGTCACAATCTGAAAAGGTTCACCCAATTATGTGTCTGTGGCATTTATGTATCCGGTGGTAATACTGGAAAACAAAGTGCTTAGGGCCACGACCAAGACTCATAAAGAAGCTGTGTTCAAGAATCATCATACTGAACTAGGAGAGTCAATAACACTATTCGAAATCTGAAGTTCCTATAGATGCCAATCATTCTGAACTTCAATGGATAAAGTGAGATGCCAAAACTATTCAAGAGGCAAAAAGCTATAAGTCCCGCTCATATGATTGAAGCTCTGTTTCATTGATAGTTTGGAATTTATAGTATATTCTCTTCTTTTCATCCTATTTGATTTTCAGTTGCTTGGGGACAAGCAACAATTTAAGTTTGGTGTTGTGATGAGCGGATAATTTATACGCTTTTTGGCATTGTTTTTAGTATGTTTTTAGTAGGATCTAGTCATTTTTAGGGATGTTTTCATTAGTTTTTATGTTAAATTCACATTTCTGGACTTTACTATGAGTTTGTGTGTTTTTCTGTGATTTCAGGTATTTTCTGGCTGAAATTGAGGGACTTGAGCAGAAATCAGATTCAGAGGTTGAAAAAGGACTGCTGATGCTGTTGGATTCTGACCTCCCTGCACTCAAAGTGGATTTTCCGGAGCTACAAAACTCGAAATCGCGTGATTCCAATTGCGTTGGAAAGTAGACATCCAGGGCTTTCCAGCAATATATAATAGTCCATACTTTGGCCAAGAATTGACGACGTAAACCGGCGTTCAACGCCAGCCTTCTGCCCAAATCTCGCGTCCAGCGCCAGAAAAGGATCCAAAACCAGAGTTGAACGCCCAAACTGGCACAGAAACTGGCGTTCAACTCCACAAATGGCCTCTGCACGTGCAACACTTAAGCTCAAGCCCAAGCACACACCAAGTGGGCCCCGGAAGTGGATTTATACATCAAATACTGACTCATGTAAACCCTAGTAGCTAGTTTATTATAAATAGGACCTCTTACTATTGTATTAGACATCTTTGATCAGTGTAAACCATCTTTGGACGCCTGGTTCTTAGATCAGAGGGGCTGGCCTCTCGGCCATGCCTGGACCTTTCACTTATGTATTTTTAACGGTAGAGTTTCTACACTCCATAGATTAAGGTGTGGAGCTCTGCTGTTCCTCAAAGATTAATGCAAAGTACTACTGTTTTCTATTCAATTCTTCTTATTTCGCTTCTAAGATATCCATTCGCACGAAATTGTGTATCCCCGGATTAAGGTGCACGAATCGTGAATCACACTTTTCACAACTCGTACCACTAACCAGCAAGTGCACTGGATCGTCCAAGTAATACCTTACGTGAGTAAGGGTCGAATCCCACAGAGATTGTTGGATTGAAGCAATCTATGGTTATTTTGTAAATCTTAGTCAGGAAGTCAATTATGTTTATCAGTTGAATTGTGAATAACCAAGAGAGCATAAATTAAAGGTTACTTGTTGTGCAGTAATGGAGAATATGTTGGAGTTTTGGAGATGCTTTGTCTTCTGAATCTCTGCTTTCCTCTGTCTTCTGATTCACGCACGCACGTCCTCCTATGGCAAGCTGTGTGTTGGTGGATCACCGTTGTCAATGGCTACCTTCCATCCTTCCAGTGAAAACTACGCTCACGCGCTCTGTCACAGCACGGCTAATCACCGGTTGGTTCTCGATCCGGTTGGAATAGGATTTACTATCCTTTTGCATCTATCACTAACGCCCAGCCTTCAGGAGTTTGAAGCTCGTCACAGTCATTCAATCCTTGAATCCTACTCGGAATACCACAGACAAGGTTTAGACTTTCCGGATTCTCATGAATGCCGCCATCAGTTCTAGCTTATACCACGGAGATTCTGATTAAGGAATCTAAGAGATACTCATTCAATCGGATATAGAACGGAGGTGGTTGTCAGGCACACGTTCATGGGTTGAGGAAGGTGATGAATGTCACAGATCATCACCTTCATCACAGTTAAGCGCGAATGAACATCTTAGATAGGAACAAGCGTGTTTGAATGGAAAACAGAAATACTTGCATTAATTCATTGAGACACAGCAGAGCTCCTCACCCCCAACAATGGGGTTTAGAGACTCATGCCGTCAGAGAATACAAAGTTTAGATCTGAAATGTCATGAGATACAGAATAAGTCTCTAAAAGTTGTTTAAATACTAAACTAGTAGCCTAGGGTTACAAAATATGAGTGGACTATGATGGATGATGCAGAGATCCACTTCTGGGGCCCACTTGGTGTGCTGGGGCCCACTTGGTGTGTGCTGGGGCTGAGATTTCGTGCAGAGGCCATTTGTGGAGTTGAACGCCAGTTTTTATGCCAGTTTGGGCGTTCAACTCCAGTTTTTGATCCTTTTCTGGCGCTGGACGCCAGAATTGGGCAGAGAACTGGCGTTGAACGCCAGTTTACGTCATCTATCCTTGTGCAAAGTATGGACTATTATACATTTCTGGAAAGCCCTGGATGTCTACTTTCCAACGCAATTGGAAGCACGCCATTTCGAGTTCTGTAGCTCCAGAAAATCCACTTTGAGTGCAGGGAGGTCAGAATCCAACAGCATCAGCAGTCCTTTTTCAGCCTGAATCAGATTTTTGCTCAGCTCCTTCAATTTCAGCCAGAAAAATACCTGAAATTACAGAAAAACACACAACTCATAGTAAAGTCCAGAAATATGAATTTTTCCTAAAAACTACTGGAAATAGACTAAAAACTAACTAAAACATACTCAAAACTATATGAAATTATCCCCAAAAAGCGTATAAAATATCCGCTCATCACAACACCAAACTTAAACTGTTGCTTGTCCTCAAGCAACTAGACAAATAAAATAGAAGACTAATAGGTTGAGAAGCAATAATATCTCAGAGTTTTTGAATGAAGCTCAGATTCTTATTAGATGAGCGGGGCTAGTAGCTTTTTGCTTCTGAACAGTTTTGGCATCTCACTTTATCCATTGAAGCTCAGAGTGATTGGCATCTATAGGAACTCAGAATTCAGATAGTGTTATTGATTTTCTTAGTTCAGTGTGATGATTCTTGAACACAGCTTTTTTATGAGTCTTGGCCGTGGCTCTAAGCACTTTGTTTTCCAGTATTATCACCGGATACATAAATGCCACAGACACATAACTGGGTGAACCTTTTCAGATTGTGACTCAGCTTTGCTAAAGTCCCCAATTAGAGGTGTCCTGAGTTCTTAAGCACACTCTTCTTTTTTCTTTGGACCTTGACTTTAACCGCTCAGTCTCAAGTTTTCACTTGACACCTACACGCCACAAGCACATGGTTAGGGACAGCTTGGTTTAGCCGCTCAGACCAGGATTTTATTCCTTTAGGCCTTCCTATCCACTGATGCTCAAAGCCTTGGGATCCTTTTTATTTGCCCTTGCCTTTTGGTTTTAAGAGCTTTTGGCTTTTTTTTTTTTTGCAAGCTTTGTTCTTTGCTGCTTTTTCTTGCTTCAAGAATCATTTTTATGATTTTTCAGATTATCAATAACATGTCTCATGTTCATTGTTCTTTCAAGAGCCAACATATTTAACAGTCTTAAACAACAAATTCAAAAGACATATGCACTGTTCAAGCATTCATTCAGAAGACAGAAAGCATTGCCACCACATGTAACTAATTAGAATTTCTCTTATTAAAAGCTCGAAATTTTATTGCCTCTTATTCAAAAGATCTACTATTTTATTCATGTTTAATGATGATGAGAAAAATAGACTATAACTTAATTGGAGATAAAATCAAAATAGATACTAATTACTATTATATGACTCCTAAGGTAAAACTAAAATAAGAACAATTATCACAGAGTTAAGGCTAAGATTAGAACTCAACAACCTTGAGGTTTGGAAGTGGATGTTCCTCTAGTCTGTGAGGTGCTTGGTCCTTGCTTCTTGGAGTGGGTTGTTTTCCTTTAGGGGCCATGATCTTAGTGATCACGGATAAGCACACCAAACTTAGAGCTTTGCTTGTCCTCAAGCAAAAGAAAAGAAAGGAGATGGGTAGAAGGAGAGCTCCTCCTCACCATCTTGGCGTTTGAACGCCCAAACACTGTCTGTTTTGGGCGTTCAACGCCCAAATGCTGCTCTCCTGGGCGTTCAACGCCCAGTTGTTGCCCTTTTCTGGCGTTTGAACGCCAGATAGCTATCCTTACTGGCGTTCAGCGCCCACTGGATGCCCATTTTGGGCGCTGAACGCCCAAAATGCCCCTTTACTGGCGTCTTCTTGCCGTTGAGCTCTTTTTCTCTGTTTTGTGTGCAAATTCCTTCTGTAACCCTGTAAACTTATGCAATTGATTCTTTACCTTAGTGTCAGTAAACTTTATATAAACAAATAAAAAAGAAAAATAGGGCAAAATGCTTAGAGGATTGTTGCCCCATGGCTGGGTTGCCTCCCAGCAAGCGCTTCTTTATTGTCTTTAGCTGGACCTTGCTGAGCTTTTTAATCTAGCTTCAGCCTTGAGCATTCTTGCTCAATGTTGCCTTCAAGATAATGCTTGATTCTCTGTCCATTGACAATGAACTTCTTATCAGAATCAATATCTTGAAGCTCCACATAACCATATGGTGACACACTTGTAATCACGTATGGTCCTTTCCACCGGGATTTCAGTTTCCCGGGGAATAGCCTGAGTCTAGAGTTAAACAACAGGACCTTTTGTCCTGGTTCAAAGATTCTAGATGACAGCTTCTTGTCATGCCATTTTTTTGATTTTTCTTTATAAAGCTTGGCATTTTCGAAAGCTGTGAATCTGAATTCCTCTAGCTCATTTAGCTGGAGCAATCGTTTTTCTCCTGCTAATTTGGCATCAAAGTTTAGGAATCTGGTTGCCCAGTAGGCCTTATGTTCCAGTTCCACGGGCAAGTGGCATGCCTTACCATACACGAGTTGGTATGGAGAGGTCCCTATAGGGGTCTTGAATGCTGTTCTGTAAGCCCACAGAGCATCATCCAAGCTCCTTGCCCAATCCTTTCTACGGGTATTTACTGTCCGTTCCAGGATTCTCTTTAATTCTCTGTTAGAGACTTCAGCCTGCCCATTGGTTTGTGGATGATATGGAGTGGCCACCTTGTGGCGAATTCCATACCGAACCATGGCAGAGTAAAGCTGTTTATTGCAGAAGTGAGTGCCCCCATCACTGATTAACACTCTAGGGACACCAAACCTGCTAAAGATATGTTTCTGGAGGAACTTCAGCACTGTTTTAGTATCATTGGTGGGTGTGGCAATAGCCTCAACCCATTTTGATACATAGTCAACTGCCACCAGAATATAAGTGTTTGAGTATGATGGTGGGAAAGGTCCCATGAAGTCAATTCCCCATACATCAAACAACTCTATTTCCAAGATTCCTTGTTGAGGCATGGCGTAACCATGAGGCAGATTACCAGCTCTTTGGCAACTGTCACAATTACGTACAAACTCTCGGGAATCTTTATAGAGTGTGGGCCAATAGAAGCCACATTGGACGACCTTGGTGGCTGTTCGCTCACCTCCGAAATGGCCTCCATATTGAGATCCGTGGCAATGCCATAGGATTCTCTGTGCTTCCTCTCTGGGGACACACCTACGGATAATTCCGTCTGCACATCTCTTAAAGAGATAGGGTTCATCCCACAAGTAGTACTTTGCATCAGTAACTAATTTCTTCTTTTGTATTCTATTGTACTCCTTGGGTATGAACCTTGCAGCTTTATAGTTTGCAATATCGGCAAACCATGGTGCTTCCTGAATGGCAAATAGATGCTCATCAGGGAACGTCTCAGAGATCTCAAGAAAGGGGAGGGACGTCCCTTTCACTGGCTCTATCCGGGACAGATGATCAGCCACTTGGTTCTCTGTCCCTTTTCTGTCTCTTATTTCTATATCAAACTCTTGCAGAAGCAATACCATCTGATGAGCCTGGGTTTTGAATCCTGCTTTGTGAGTAGATATTTAAGAGCAGCATGGTCAGTATACACAATCACTTTTGATCCTACTAAGTATGATCTGAACTTGTCAATGGCGTAAACCACTGCAAGTAGTTCTTTTTCTGTGGTTGTGTAATTTTTCTGGGCATCATTTAAAATGCGACTGGCATAATAAATGACATGCAGAAGCTTGTCATGCCTCTGTCCCAATACTGCACCAATGGCATGATCACTGGCATCACACATTAAGTCAAATGGCAATGTCCAGTCTGGTGCAGAAATGACTGGTGCTGTGACCAGCTTAGCTTTCAGCGTTTCAAACGCCTGCAGGCATGCTGTGTCAAACACAAATGGCGTGTCAGCAGCTAGCAGATTGCTTATAGGTTTTGCGATTTTTAAAAAATCCTTTATAAACCTCCTATAGAATCCTGCATGCCCCAGAAAGCTTCTGATTGCCTTAACATTGGCAGGTGGTGGTAATTTTTCAATTACCTCTATTTTTGCTTGATCCACCTCTATTCCCTTGTTTGAGATTTTATGCCCAAGAACAATTCCTTCAGTCACCATGAAGTGACACTTTTCCCAGTTTAAAACTAGGTTGGTTTCTTGGCATCTTTTCAGAACAAGTTTCAGGTGATCAAGACAGGAGCTGAATGAGTCTCCATATACTGAGAAGTCATCCATGAAGACTTCCAGAAATTTTTCCACCATGTCAGAGAAAATAGAGAGCATGCATCTCTGGAAGGTTGCAGGTGCATTGCATAGCCCAAAGGGCATCCTTCTTTAAGCAAACACTCCGGATGGACATGTGAATGCTGTTTTCTCTTGATCCTGGGGATCTACTGCAATCTGGTTATAGCCTGAGTAGCCATCCAAAAAGCAGTAATAATCATGACCTGCTAGTCTCTCTAGCATCTGGTCTATGAATGGTAAAGGAAAATGATCCTTTCTGGTGGCTGTATTGAGCCTTCTGTAGTCAATACACATGCGCCACCCTGTAACTGTTCTTGTAGGAACCAGTTCATTTTTTTCATTATGAATCACTGTCATGCCTCCCTTTTTTGGGACGACTTGAACAGGGCTCACCCAGGGGCTGTCAGAAATAGGATAAATAATCCCAGCCTCCAGTAATTTGGTGACCTCTTTCTGCACCACTTCCTTCATGGCTGGATTTTGCCGCCTCTGTGGTTGAACCACTGGTTTGGCATTATCCTCCAATAGGATTTTGTGCATGCATCTAGCTGGGCTTATGCCCTTAAGGTCACCTATGGACCACCCAAGAGCTGTCTTGTGTGTCCTTAGCACTTGAATAAGTGCTTCCTCTTCCTGTGAATTTAAAGCAGAGCTTATGATCACTGGAAAAGTGTCACCTTCTCCTAGAAATGCATATTTCAAGGATGGTGGCAGTGGCTTGAGCTCTGGTTTAGGAGGTTTTTCCTCTTTCAGAAGAAAGTTCAGAGGCTCTTTCATGTCCCCTGAATCCTCCAAATCAGGCTGAACATCTTTAAAGATGTCTTCCAACTCTGATTCGAGACTCTCAGCCATGTTGATCTCTTCTACCAAAGAGTCAATAAGGTCAACTTTCATGCAGTCTGTTGATGTGTCTGGATGCTGCATGGCTTTGACAGCGTTCAACTTGAACTCGTCATCGTTGACTCTTAGGGTTATTTCCCCCTGTTGGACGTCAATGAGGGATCGTCCAGTTGCTAGGAAGGGTCTTCCTAGAATGAGAGTAGCACTCTTGTGCTCCTCCATTTCCAGCACAACAAAGTCAGTGGGAAAGGCGAATGGCCCAACTCTGACAATCATGTCCTCAATCACGCCTGATGGGTATTTAGTGGAACCATCAGCAAGTTGGAGACATATCCGGGTTGGTTTAACTTCTTCAGTTAAGCCAAGCTTCCTGATAGTGGATGCAGGTATCAGGTTGATTGATGCCAAGGCATCTTAGGCTAGTTTCACTAGCCTTTTTCTTTTATTTTTAGTTGTTTTAGGCATTTTCTTGAGCCTTAAGTAATCATTTTGGGCCAAATAGTCATGCTTGTCTTAAATCATTCAACATGAAGATTTTGATGCAAATTCCATGAGTTTTTAGTTATATTCCTTGAAAGCTATAAATGGAAGAATTCTCATGAATTTTTGCAAGACTTTGATGCAATTGTTTGGATGATTTCAGGGAAGAAGAGGCTAGGCAAGGAAGCAACAAAATCAATAAAGGAAGCTTGAATATCACATGTGGAGTTTAAGTTCCAGTTTAAGCTTAAACTGGAACTTAAACTACCAAGCCATATAATGCTGGAATTGAAGTTTAACCTCCAGTTTAACCTTAAACTGGAGGTTAAACGCCAGAATGACAATGCCACTCAGGAAGGAGTTCCACGTTTAACCTCCAGTTTGACCTCAAACTGGAGGTTAAACGCCAGAAGTGGGAATAGCACCAGGGAGCCATTTCCACGTTTAAGCTCCAGTTTGACCTCAAACTGGAGCTTAAACGTGTTCGACAGCCTTTCTCCTCCAGGGTTGCTCTCTCCATTTCCACGTTTAACCTCCAGTTTGACCTCAAACTGGAGGTTAAACGTGTTCGACACCTCCAGGGCTACCATTCTAAGCTTCCACGTTTAACCTCCAGTTTGACCTCAAACTGGAGGTTAAACGTGTTCGACCTCCAGGGCTGCCCTTCCTTTATCCACGTTTAAGCTTCAGTTTAACCTTAAACTGAAGCTTAAACGTGTTATATGGAACAGCTTGACCATGCCTTCTTCAAACATAAATAACTTGAGCTACAAAACTCCAAATGAGGTGATTCAAAATGCATTGAAAAGAAGACATCTAGAGCTTTCCAAGCATATATGGCATGCATGGTGGATACTAAAAATTGAGGGAGAAAACAGCCCTGTAATGTGCATAGAAGAGCATAGTACCAACATGCAATCAGGCCAGCTGACCTCTTCACCTTCCATGGAGTATAACTCGAGTTGTAGAGATCCAATTGAGGTGCTTCCAGTTGCGTTAGAAAGCTGACATCCATAGCTTTCCAACGAGGTATAATAGTCTATATTTGGCATCAAATTGGCAAGGTTGACAAGAGAACAAAGTGACGACTCAAGAAAGGGGGTGCAACATTTGAGTGTAGTTTAATGGATCATTATCCTTTTTGGATCAATTATGTCACTCAGCCCTTCAAGCAAGCAAGGCCCATCAACAACACCAAATCAAGGCCACAAGAATCATCTAGAATAGTTTATTTTCATTTGATTGTAATTTGCTTTGAATTTCATTTTCATTTTGTAATTTAGGGAGCCTATTTAAAGGCCTTAGTTCCTGCATTTGAAGAGGGGAGGGGGGGATTGAAGGGGAATCCAGCCCCTGAAGGGGACTTTTGGAACTTTTACTTTCACTTTTAGCTAGTTTTCCTTTTCTTGTAATTGAATTCAGAGCTATGATTCACTAAACCCCCTTTCATTGGGTTAGGGAGCTCTATTGTAATTCAATGAATCAATAATAGTTTATCTTCTTCTTCAATCTTTTCTCTTGAATTTTGTTAGAAAGCTTCTCGATCTAATTCCATTGGGTAGTTGTCTTGGGAAAGAGACTACCCATACTTGGAATCCTTCGGAGCCTTGGGAAAGGAATGGAGGATTCATGCTAGAGAAGCTTTCTCACAGTGAATTGGATTGGGGTTTGGATGGATATTGTGACATGTAATCCTACCAAATTGTGGTTCATGAAATTGTGTGGTATAATCAGTGATCAAGCATCATCTCTTCTTATGAACATTTAAACCAAGGGATTGGGAATTTGTTTGTTTTTAGAGAGCATTGGTGAGCCAAGGGATTGGGATCCAATCATATAAGATTGCCAAGCAAAATTCAATGAACGCATTGGTTGAAGAAGAGATAAACATGTTTTGATTCGGAGATCTCAATATCTCCTATAACCCAATGAATTCCCCATTTCTGATTTCCACTTTCTCTTTACATTCTGCCACTCAATTCATGCAATCATCCCCATTCCCCTTTTAATTTCAGCAATTTAGTTTCTGCTCTTTAATTCATGCAATTTAAGATTCCGCCATTTCAATTTCTTGTCATTTACTTTTCCCGCCAATTTTACATTCCGCAATACTCATCTCAATCTTGATTCCGCTCAACTAGAACACACTTCTAATCCGAATTGCTCATTCAACCAATCCTTGTGGGATTCGACCTCACTCTATTGTGAGTTTTTACTTGACGATAACCGGTGCACTTGCCGGAAGGAATTTTGCCGATCGTGCAATTTCCTAAATCGTAGCATAACAAGTTTATGCAGCATCAAGTTTATGGCGCCGTTGCCGGGGATTGGTTTTCGATTGACAATTCTCCAATTGGAAGTTATCTAGATTGAGCAATTTTTCTTTTCTTTTGTTAATAGTTTTTGTTTCAGTTTATTACTGCTAATTTCTGCAAATTTTAATTTGTTTTCTTTGCTTATTCACTTGTTAGCATACTAACCACTAGCTGTTTGTGATATTGCCTCACTATGGGATTTCCACTATCTTTGGATGAGTATTGTTTGAGACTGAGCACATTGCAAAAAAGAAAGGAGTATCCATCATCTTTTGGTCAATCAAAATTCATGAGAAACTCTCCACCACCACAGAATGATTCATGTTATTATGCTCATGGTGGGTGGGAGTATCAGGAACAGGAAACGGGGTACTTCCCAGAGCCACAAAATGGTCCATGTTTTGGTGAATTTGATCACTACTCAAGTTGTGGCTGGGAAGATCAAAACCAAAGAGATTTCACTTATTCACACCCCATTCATCAAGAGCCATCACCTCTGAATTATCCAACCTCACCTCCCAGTTTTACATATCCAAATTCTTCATCACTTGAGCAATTCTCAGCACAAAATTCCTTCTCAAATTCATACAATTCATTTCACTATCCACAAGACTCATTCCACTACAACCAACATAACAATTCCACATACCAAAACTCCAACCAAAGATCATACCAAACCACACAAAACACTTACTCTCAACCACCATATCATGGCCAAAATAATCAACCTGCCCAACCTAATCCGAGCCAACAATTTCAAGATCAATTAAACAGGATAGAAGGAATGCTTGCAACTATGGGCAGAGATGTGGCCGATTTGAAAGGCTTTAAGGAAGAATTGATATCCAACTTACAAAATCAAGGTGCTGCCATTCAAAAGCTAGAAGCACAAATTGGATATCTATCAAAGCAAATCCCTACCCACAATTCTTCTAGTGATACCATGGCAAACCCAAGGGAGGAATCAGAAGAACAAGAAATGGAGAAAGTCAATCAAGGGAGATCACACTCCAATGAAACAGAGAGTTGCAAAGAGGAAGGGTTCATTGAACCACAAATTCAGGAAGCTTTTGATGAACAGGATACTCCAACTGTCCAACAACAACCAAGTTCTGAGATCAAGGATGTGAAGGCAGTAGAAACAAGCACCAAAATGAGGATTGTAACCGAGAAACAAAGGATCATATCCATGAAGAAGAGAAGGTCGAAGAACAATCCAACTCCTGAGCCAACAAGCAAGTTCACTCAAGCCAATCACAAGGGAAAGCTTGATGGAAAGAAGCATTCACAACAAGGGGCACTAACTAGCTCCTTTATCCACTTGAAGTCATTCCTCTTAACAAACTGGAAGAAGAGGAAGAAAGTCAGGAACAACATGTCAAGCTAATGACGTTAAAGAAGCGCTTGTTGGGAGGCAACCCAACCAAAGGTAGTTTTTCTTTTCTAGTTATTTCAATAAAAGAGTTAAGTAGATTTATCTGTATTGCAAGGAGCTAAGTTTGGTGTTGCACACCAAAACAATTCAAGGGTGAATGTGAGATTCTAAGTTTGGTGTTCCACCAAAAACTTCATTAAAAGCACATTTCTACCTCAGCATGACTAGTCACTAGCTCCAACCAATCAGGGAAACTACTTAACCAATAGTTTAATTTCTAGTTCATAGTTTCTTTTTCTAGTTCATAGTTATTTTCTTAATAAAAGCACATGAGGTTTTCTGCATATGATCCAAATTGCTGCATATGGCAAGGAACTAAGTTTGGTGTTCACACACCAATCTAAGTTCAGAGGCCCACAAACATACATGCATGCTAACCAATTCTCAAAGTGCTTGGGGAACAAGCAACTTCTAATAGCTTTGCAGGAAGACAATCAATCTCATGGAAGGAATATACATCATCATCAAAGAGAACACCAAGGCTAGGAAGGATGATGAACAACAAAGAAGATGCTAAAAGGTTGTATTGTCACTTAATTGCTTGTACTTTGAATTGCTGATATTGGAAGTTTGCATGCACCCCTGCTTTAAGTTTGAGTCATTGCAGTTTTTGTTTGTCTGTTTAATTTCCAAATAAGTGATAGTCTAAGTGTCTGGATAAACTTCATCTTCTTAAATGTATGCTTGCCATGCTTGTTCTGTTTCCATAAAATAAAAGAAATGTTTGAACAAAAGTAACTCAATTCCATTTGGTAAGAAATCAAATAAGATTAAGTGGTGGTATGCATGTTTGATTGAATAGTCAGCTCACTAAGAAATAAAGTTAGAATTGTCACTTTTAGTGGAAATTAGAATGCTGTCTATGGATCTTGATGAATAAATGTCTTTGGCCATGAAAAAGAAAGAAAAAGAAGAAGAAAAAGCCACTGAAAAAGGGCAACCAAAAAGCAAAAAAAAATTGAGAAATTAAGCTAGGCACCAATGGTTTGAACTTCTGAGACAAATGCCTGTGGTGTTTATGTATTAAGGATATGCTTGGATGAATAGGTTCTGAGGAGTGTTTCAACACTTGGTAACTTGGGTTAACTAACCCGGGATTATCAACCAAAAGTCCATTATCAAGAGCAACCTAAATACAAAACATTTAGTCACACAAAGAGGTGCTGGGCACCAATGTCTCAAGAAGAAATGTGAACTAAAATGCCTGTAGTGGATATGTGTAGTGCACTAATAAGAAAAAGAAAATGCCAAAGGCTTGAGCAACACATGACACTGAGCAACAAGGAGCAAATAAGCTCAAAGAAAAAGAAAAACAAAGAAAAGAAACTTGCCAAGGATATGTGAATAACAAGAGGCCATAAGCAGTGTTTTAGTGGAAACATAAAAAGTGACATTCTTACCTAAGAAACAATAAAGTGATGCTGCAACAACTTTCTGCATGAACACCCCATTAATCAATGTCAATTACTTACTGATATGGCTAATGAATTTACTTTCTGTTTCATTCTTTCTTCTCAATAATTCAGAACTTGCTTGGGGACAAGCAAGGATTAAGTTTGGTGTTGTGATGCCAAGGCATCTTAGGCTAGTTTCACTAGCCTTTTTCTTTTATTTTTAGTTGTTTTAGGCATTTTCTTGAGCCTTAAGTAATCATTTTGGGCCAAATAGTCATGCTTGTCTTAAATCATTCAACATGAAGATTTTGATGCAAATTCCATGAGTTTTTAGTTATATTCCTTGAAAGCTATAAATGGAAGAATTCTCATGAATTTTTGCAAGACTTTGATGCAATTGTTTGGATGATTTCAGGGAAGAAGAGGCTAGGCAAGGAAGCAACAAAATCAATAAAGGAAGCTTGAATATCACATGTGGAGTTTAAGTTCCAGTTTAAGCTTAAACTGGAACTTAAACTACCAAGCCATATAATGCTGGAATTGAAGTTTAACCTCCAGTTTAACCTTAAACTGGAGGTTAAACGCCAGAATGACAATGCCACTCAGGAAGGAGTTTCACGTTTAACCTCCAGTTTGACCTCAAACTGGAGGTTAAACGCCAGAAGTGGGAATAGCACCAGGGAGCCATTTCCACGTTTAAGCTCCAGTTTGACCTCAAACTGGAGCTTAAACGTGTTCGACAGCCTTTCTCCTCCAGGGTTGCTCTCTCCATTTCCACGTTTAACCTCCAGTTTGACCTCAAACTGGAGGTTAAACGTGTTCGACACCTCCAGGGCTACCATTCTAAGCTTCCACGTTTAACCTCCAGTTTGACCTCAAACTGGAGGTTAAACGTGTTCGACCTCCAGGGCTGCCCTTCCTTTATCCACGTTTAAGCTTCAGTTTAACCTTAAACTGAAGCTTAAACGTGTTATATGGAACAGCTTGACCATGCCTTCTTCAAACATAAATAACTTGAGCTACAAAACTCCAAATGAGGTGATTCAAAATGCATTGGAAAGAAGACATCTAGAGCTTTCCAAGCATATATGGCATGCATGGTGGATACTAAAAATTGAGGGAGAAAACAGCCCCGTAATGTGCATAGAAGAGCATAGTACCAACATGCAATCAGGCCAGCTGACCTCTTCACCTTCCATGGAGTATAACTCGAGTTGTAGAGATCCAATTGAGGTGCTTCCAGTTGCGTTAGAAAGCTGACATCCATAGCTTTCCAACGAGGTATAATAGTCTATATTTGGCATCAAATTGGCAAGGTTGACAAGAGAACAAAGTGACGACTCAAGAAAGGGGGTGCAACATTTGAGTGTAGTTTAATGGATCATTATCCTTTTTGGATCAATTATGTCACTCAGCCCTTCAAGCAAGCAAGGCCCATCAACAACACCAAATCAAGGCCACAAGAATCATCTAGAATAGTTTATTTTCATTTGATTGTAATTTGCTTTGAATTTCATTTTCATTTTGTAATTTAGGGAGCCTATTTAAAGGCCTTAGTTCCTGCATTTGAAGAGGGGAGGGGGGGGATTGAAGGGGAATCCAGCCCCTGAAGGGGACTTTTGGAACTTTTACTTTCACTTTTAGCTAGTTTTCCTTTTCTTGTAATTGAATTCAGAGCTATGATTCACTAAACCCCCTTTCATTGGGTTAGGGAGCTCTATTGTAATTCAATGAATCAATAATAGTTTATCTTCTTCTTCAATCTTTTCTCTTGAATTTTGTTAGAAAGCTTCTCGATCTAATTCCATTGGGTAGTTGTCTTGGGAAAGAGACTACCCATACTTGGAATCCTTCGGAGCCTTGGGAAAGGAATGGAGGATTCATGCTAGAGAAGCTTTCTCACAGTGAATTGGATTGGGGTTTGGATGGATATTGTGACATGTAATCCTACCAAATTGTGGTTCATGAAATTGTGTGGTATAATCAGTGATCAAGCATCATCTCTTCTTATGAACATTTAAACCAAGGGATTGGGAATTTGTTTGTTTTTAGAGAGCATTGGTGAGCCAAGGGATTGGGATCCAATCATATAAGATTGCCAAGCAAAATTCAATGAACGCATTGGTTGAGGAAGAGATAAACATGTTTTGATTCGGAGATCTCAATATCTCCTATAACCCAATGAATTCCCCATTTCTGATTTCCACTTTCTCTTTACATTCTGCCACTCAATTCATGCAATCATCCCCATTCCCCTTTTAATTTCAGCAATTTAGTTTCTGCTCTTTAATTCATGCAATTTAAGATTCCGCCATTTCAATTTCTTGTCATTTACTTTTCCCGCCAATTTTACATTCCGCAATACTCATCTCAATCTTGATTCCGCTCAACTAGAACACACTTCTAATCCGAATTGCTCATTCAACCAATCCTTGTGGGATTCGACCTCACTCTATTGTGAGTTTTTACTTGACGATAACCGGTGCACTTGCCGGAAGGAATTTTGCCGATCGTGCAATTTCCTAAATCGTAGCATAACAAGTTTATGCAGCATCATTGATGCTTGCCCCAAGATCACATAAAGCTGTCTTGGTGCAATCACCTTCTAATATGCATGGTATCAGAAAACTCCCAGGATCTTTAAGCTTTTCAGGAAAGCTTTTCAGAATGACTGCACTGCATTCTTCAGTGAGGAGAACTCTTTCTGTTTCTCTCCACTCCTTTTTATGACTCAAGATCTCTTTCATGAACTTGGCATAAGAAGGTATTTGCTCAAGTGCCTCTGCAAAAGGAATCTTTATTTCAAGAGTCCTTAGATAATCTGCAAAGCGAGCAAATTGCTTATCCTGCTCCTCTTTCCGGAGTTTTTGAGGATAAGGTATCTTGGCTTTATATTCCTCAACCTTAGTGGTTAAAGAAGCCTTTTTAGAGGGGTTGTTATCAGCACTTGTGTGTCTCTGATCCCTCACTGGCAATTGAGTACCAGAGTCAGAGGCTGGAGTGACGTTAGATGCTAACTCACTGTCTGTTCCTGGTGCCTGAACGCCAGAAATGTGCCCCTGTTGGGCGTTCAGCGCTGGATTCTGCCCCTTTTGGGCGTTCAGCGCCAGATTCTTGCCCATTTCTGGCGTTGAACGCCAATCCTGCCTTGTTTCTGGCGCTGAACGCCAGTTTTGGGCATGGTCTGGGCGTTCAGCGCCAGCCTTCCACCCATTTTCTGGCGTTTTAGTGCCAGAATTATTTTTCCCTGGGCTCTTACTGTCCTCAGGGGAATATTTGGTGGGTTGCTCATTTCTTGAATTTTTGATGCCTTGAGGTGGGGCATTTAATGTTTTCCCACTTCTTAATTGAACTGCTTTGCATTCTTCTTCTATTTGCTTTGATAGCTGCTGCTTTGTTTGCTTAAACTGTTCTTCCATATGTATATTAGCTATCCTTGTCTCCTGTAACCTGTCTTTGAATTCAGCTAGCTGCTTTGTTAGAAAATCTAATTGCTGATTGAATTCAGCAGCTTGTTTTACAGTACTGAGTTCAGCAGTTACTGTTTTAACCTCTTCATTCATGGAAGGGTTGCTGCTTAGATACAGATGCTGATTCCTAGCAACTGTATCAATGAGCTCTTGAGCCTCTTCGATTGTCTTTCTCATATGGATAGATCCACCAGCTGAGTAATCTAAAGACATCTGAGCTCCTTCTGCAAGCCCATAGTAGAAGATGTCTAACTGAACCCACTCTGAAAACATTTCAGAGGGGCATTTTCGTAGCATCTCTCTGTATCTCTCCCAGGCATCATAAAGAGATTCATTATCTCCTTGTTTAAAGCCTTGGATGTCCAGCCTCAGCTGTGTCATCCTTTTTGGAGGGAAATATTGATTCAGGAATTTTTCTGTCAGCTGTTTCCATGTCCTTATGCTGGCCTTGGGTTGGTTATTTAACCACCTCTTGCTTGATCTTTTACAGCAAATGGAAACAGTAATAGTCTGTAGACATCCTGATCTATTTCCTTATCATGTACTGTGTCAGCAATTTGTAAAAATTGTGCCAGAAACTCTGTAGGTTCTTCCTGTGGAAGACCGGAATATTGGCAACTTTGCTGCACCATGATAATGAGCTGAGGATTCAACTCAAAGCTACTAACTCCAATGGAGGGTATGCAGATGCTACTCCCATATGAAGCAGTAGAGGGGTTAGAATATGACCCCAAAGTCCTCCTGGACTGTCCATCTCCACTTATGTCCATGATGGATCTATGGATATAACTTGGACTGATTTACCTTTTTATTTATTTTATTTTATAAGAAGTAAATACTTAAATAAAATAAAATAACTAAAAAGAATTTGAATTTTGAAATAATTTTTTTTTAAAATTTTTTTTTCGTAAAAAAAAATTAAAGATAATTAGTAAAAAAAAAACGAAATTTTTGAAAAAGAGGGAAGATATTTTCGAAAATTAGAGAGAGAGAGTTAGTTAGGTAGTTTTGAAAAAGTTAAGAAACAAACAAAAAGTTAGTTAGTTAGTTGAAACAAATTTTGAAAAGATAAGAAGTTAGGAAGTTAGAAGAGATATTTTGAAAAGATATTTTTTTTTTTTGAATTTAGTGAGGAGAGAGAAAAACAATAAGATAGTACAAGATTTAAAATTTTTAGATCTAATGCTCCTTGTTTTCGAAAAATTTGGAGGGAAAACACCAAGGAACACCAAACTTAAAAATTTTAAGATCAAGACACAAGGAAGCTCAAGAACACTTTGAAGACTCACAAGAACATAAGAACATGAAGGAAGAACACCAAACTTGAAATTTTTAGAAAACCAAACCAAAATTTTCGAAAATCAAAGGGGAATCAACAAGAAAACACCAAACTTAAGGTTTGGCACAAGATTTAATAAAAAATATTTTTGAAAAAAAAAGGTTTTGAAAAGAGTATAAAAGATTCTAACCCAATCAAATTAATGTTCTAGCCAATTGAGTTATGGGACCTTCAAAAATTTTAAGAAAGATTATTTTTGAAAAAGGTTTTTTTTTTTTTTAAAAAAATATGATAGCCAATTATCATGAACATAAACACCACGTTCTAAATAACTGAGCTATAAGTTTAAAGTATTTTAACAAGGGGTAATTAATAAAAGACTCTAAACCAAAAAAAAAGAAAGATTTTTCCTAATCTAAGCAACAAAATAATCCGTCAGTTGTTCAAACACGAACAATCCCCGGCAACGGCGCCAAAAACTTGGTGCACGAATCGTGAATCACACTTTTCACAACTCGTACCACTAACCAGCAAGTGCACTGGATCGTCCAAGTAATACCTTACGTGAGTAAGGGTCGAATCCCACAGAGATTGTTGGATTGAAGCAATCTATGGTTATTTTGTAAATCTTAGTCAGGAAGTCAATTATGTTTATCAGTTGAATTGTGAATAACCAAGAGAGCATATATTAAAGGTTACTTGTTGTGCAGTAATGGAGAATATGTTGGAGTTTTGGAGATGCTTTGTCTTCTGAATCTTTGCTTTCCTCTGTCTTCTGATTCACGCACGCACGTCCTCCTATGGCAAGCTGTGTGTTGGTGGATCACCGTTGTCAATGGCTACCTTCCATCCTTCCAGTGAAAACTACGCTCACGCGCTCTGTCACAGCACGGCTAATCACCGGTTGGTTCTCGATCCGGTTGGAATAGGATTTACTATCCTTTTGCATCTGTCACTAACGCCCAGCCTTCAGGAGTTTGAAGCTCGTCACAGTCATTCAATCCTTGAATCCTACTCAGAATACCACAGACAAGGTTTAGACTTTCCGGATTCTCATGAATGCCGCCATCAGTTCTAGCTTATACCACGGAGATTCTGATTAAGGAATCTAAGAGATACTCATTCAATCGGATATAGAACGGAGGTGGTTGTCAGGCACACGTTCATGGGTTGAGGAAGGTGATGAATGTCACAGATCATCACCTTCATCACAGTTAAGCGCGAATGAACATCTTAGATAGGAACAAGCGTGTTTGAATGGAAAACAGAAATACTTGCATTAATTCATTGAGACACAGCAGAGCTCCTCACCCCCAACAATGGGGTTTAGAGACTCATGCCGTCAGAGAATACAAAGTTTAGATCTGAAATGTCATGAGATACAGAATAAGTCTCTAAAAGTTGTTTAAATACTAAACTAGTAGCCTAGGGTTACAAAATATGAGTGGACTATGATGGATGATGCAGAGATCCACTTCTGGGGCCCACTTGGTGTGCTGGGGCCCACTTGGTGTGTGCTAGGGCTGAGATTTCGTGCAGAGGCCATTTGTGGAGTTGAACGCCAGTTTTTATGCCAGTTTGGGCGTTCAACTCCAGTTTTTGATCCTTTTCTGGCGCTGGACGCCAGAATTGGGCAGAGAACTGGCGTTGAACGCCAGTTTACGTCGTCTATCCTTGTGCAAAGTATGAACTATTATACATTGCTGGAAAGCCCTGGATATCTACTTTCCAACGCAATTGGAAGCACGCCATTTAGAGTTCTGTAGCTCCAGAAAATCCACTTTGAGTGCAGGGAGGTCAGAATCCAACAGCATCAGCAGTCCTTTTTCAGCCTGAATCAGATTTTTGCTCAGCTCCTTCAATTTCAGCCAGAAAAATACCTGAAATTACAGAAAAACACACAACTCATAGTAAAGTCCAGAAATATGAATTTTTCCTAAAAACTACTGGAAATAGACTAAAAACTAACTAAAACATACTCAAAACTATATGAAATTATCCCCAAAAAGCGTATAAAATATCCGCTCAAGTATTTAGCTAAAATATGTTTTCACTGATTTTTCTACACTCCGGGGATTTATTATCTAAAAACTTGGTGCACGAAATTGTGTTCCATGTTCCTTGTACTTGTGTGAGAGTAACAATATATAATTGTATTGAATCCTCATCGTGGCTCTATGTATGGACACAACTCCGTTCAACTAACCAGCAAGTGCACTGGCTCTATGTATCGAATCCCACGGAGATTGTTGGTATGAAGCAAGCTATGGTCACCTTGTAAATCTCAGTCAGGCGGATATAAAATACTTATGGAGTTTTCGAATAATAAATAAGAGAATAGGGATAGAGGTACTTATGTAAATCATTGGTAGGAATTTCAGATAAGCGAATGGAGATGCTTTTCGTTCCTCTGAACCTCTGCTTTCCTGCTATCTTCATCCAATCAGTCTTACTCCTTTCCATGGCTGGCTTTATGTGATACATCACCACTGTCAATGGCTACTTTCGGTCATCTCACGGGAAAATGATCCAATGCCCTGTCACGGCACGGCTAATCGTCTGGAGGCATCACCCTTGTCAATGGCTTCATCTTATCCTCTCAGTGAATAATATGCTCACGCACCCTGTCACGGCACGGCTATTCATCTGTCGGTTCTCGATCATGCTGGAATAGGATTTACTATCCTTTTGCGTCTGTCACTAACGCCCTGCAATCGCGAGTTAGGAGCTCGTCACAGTCATTCAATCATTGAATCCTACTCGGAATACCACAGACAAGGTTTAGACCTTCCGGATTCTCTTGAATGCCGCCATCATTCTAGCTTACGCCACGAAGATTCTGGTTAGGAGATCTAAGAGATACTCATTCTAGCTTAATTCATGTAGAACAGAAGTGTTTGTCAGGCACGCGTTCATAAGGGAGAAGGATGATGAGCGTCACACATAATCATCACCTTCATCACGTTCTTGGGTGCGAATGGATATCTTAGAAGCGAAATAAGAAGAATTGAATAGAAAACAGTAATACTTTGCATTAATCTTTGAGGAACAGCAGAGCTCCACACCTTAATCTATGGAGTGTAGAAACTCTACCGTATGAAAATACATAAGTGAAGGTCCAGGCATGGCCGTGTGGCCAGCCCCTCTGATCTAAGAACCAGGCGTCCAAAGATGAACAATACAATAGTAAGAGGTCCTATTTATAATAAACTAGTCACTAGGGTTTACATGAGTAAGTAATTGATGCATAAATCCACTTCCGGGGCCCACTTGGTGTGTGCTTGGGCTTGGGCTTGAGTGTTACACGTGCAGAGGCCATTTGTGGAGTTGAACGCCAGTTTCTGTGCCAGTTTGGGCGTTCAACTCTGGTTTTGGATCCTTTTCTGGCGCTGGACGCCAGATTTAGGCAGAAGGCTGGCGTTGAATGCCAGTTTACGCTGTCAATTCTTGGCCAAAGTATAAACTATTATATATTGCTGGAAAGCCCTGGATGTCTACTTTCCAACGCAATTGGAAGCGCGCCATTTCAAGTTCTGTAGCTCCAGAAAATCCACTTTGAGTGCAGGGAGGTCAGAATCCAACAGCATCAGCAGTCCTTTTTCAACCTCTGAATCTGATTTCTGCTCAAGTCCCTCAATTTCAGCCAGAAAATACCTGAAATCACAGAAAAACACACAAACTCATAGTAAAGTCCAGAAATGTGAATTTAACATAAAAACTAATGAAAACATCCCTAAAAGTAACTAGATCCTACTAAAAACATACTAAAAACAATGCCAAAAAGCGTATAAATTATCCGCTCATCACAACACCAAACTTAAATTGTTGCTTGTCCCCAAGCAACTGAAAATCAAATAGGATAAAAAGAAGAGAATATACTATAAATTCCAAACTATCAATGAAAACATAGCTCCAATCATATGAGCGGGACTTATAGCTTTTTGCCTCTTGAATAGTTTTGGCATCTCACTTTATCCATTGAAGTTTAGAATGATTGGCATCTATAGGAACTTCAGATTTCGAATAGTGTTATTGACTCTCCTAGTTCAGTATGATGATTCTTGAACACAGCTTCTTTATGAGTCTTGGCCGTGGCCCTAAGCACTTTGTTTTCCAGTATTACCACCGGATACATAAATGCCACAGACACATAATTGGGTGAACCTTTTCAGATTGTGACTCAGCTTTGCTAAAGTCCCCAATTAGAGGTGTCCAGAGTTCTTAAGCACACTCTTTGTTTTTGCTTTGGACCTTGACTTTAACCGCTCAGTCTCAAGTTTTCACTTGACACCTGCACGCCACAAGCACATGGTTAGGGACAGCTTGGTTTAGCCGCTTAGACCAGGATTTTATTCCTTTAGGCCCTCCTATCCCCTGATGCTCAAATCCTTGGGATCCTTTTTATTTGCCCTTGCCTTTTGGTTTTAAGGGTTATTGGCTTTTTCTGCTTGCTTTTTCTTTTTCTTTTTTTTTCGCCTATTTTTTTTTTCTTCTTTTTTTTTTCTTTTTTTTTTTTCTGCAAGCTTTGTTCTTTGCTGCTTTTTCTTGCTTCAAGAATCATTTTTATGATTTTTCAGATTATCAAATAACATGTCTCCTAGTCATCATTCTTTCAAGAGCCAACATATTTAACATTCTTAAACAACAACTTCAAAAGACATATGCACTGTTCAAGCATACATTCAGAAAACAAGAAGCATTGTCACCACATCAATATAATTAAACTAAGTTCAAGGATAAATTCAAAACTCATGTACTTCTTGTTCTTTTAAATTAAAACATTTTTCATTTAAGAGAGGTGATGGATTCATAGGACATTCATATCTTTAAGACAGAGTTACTAACTATTAATGATCATGTAATTAAGACACACACTAGGTAAGCACATAACATAGAAAACGAAAAACAGAGAAAGTAAGAAAAAGGAATGAGTCCACCTTAGTGATGTCCTTGAGCTCTTCTATGTCTCTTCCTTGTCTTGGCTGCTCCTCCTTCATTGCTTTTAGATCTTCTCTGATTTCATGAAGGATGATGGAGTGCTCTTGATTTTCCACCTTTAGTTGCTTCCAATAATTGTGTGGAAGAAAATGTATCCCCTGAGGTAACTCAGGGATCTCTTGATTTGCAGTCAAATGTTCTACCACTGAGCTATAGATCCTTTACATAATTGTTTTACCACACCAAACTTAGAATGTTGCTCGCCCTCGAGCAAAAGAAGAGGGAATATATGAAGAAGAAGATGTGGAAATAAAAACTAGGATTATGAGGAGGTAAAGTGGGGATCCTGTGGGGTCCACAGATCCTGAGATGATCCTGTGGTGTCCACAGATCCTGAGGTGTCAAGGCATTTACATCCATGCACCAATTTAGGCATGCAAAATGCCCTTGCACACAACTCTGGGTGTTCAGCGCCAGGTTGGTGCCCATTTTGGGCGTTCAACGCCCATTTGCTGCCATTCTTGGCGTTGAACGCCAGAACTATGCTTGTTCTGGGCGTTCAGCGCCAGGATGCTCCCATTCTGGGCGTTCAGCGCCAGAACTATGCTCTGTTCTGGCGTTTGAACGCCAGGCAGATGCTCCTTCAGGGTGTGATTTTTCTTCTGCTGTTTTTGATTCCGTTTTCAATTTTTATATTTATTTTGTGACTCCACATGATCATGAACCTAAGAAAACATGAAAAACAATAAAAATAAGAATTAGATAAACATTGGGTTGCCTCCCAACAAGCGCTTCTTTAATGTCAATAGCTTGACAGGGGGCTCTCATGGAGCCTCACAGATGTGCAGAGCTTTGTTGAGACTCTCCAACACCAAACTTAGAGTTTGGATATGGGAGTTCAACACCAAACTTAGAGTTTGACTGTGGGGGCTCTGGTTGACTCTGCTTTGAGAGAAGCTTTTCAAGCTTCCTCTCCATGGTTGCAGAGGGAGATCCTTGAGTTTTGAATACAAGGGAGTTCTCATTCCATTGAAGGACTATTTCACCTCTGTCAACATCAATCAAAGCTCTTGCTGTGGCCAGGAAAGGTCTTCCTAGGATGATGGATTCATCCTCTTCCTTTCCAGTATCCAGGACTATGAAATCAGTAGGTATGTAAAGGCCCTCAACCTTTACTAATACATCTTCTACTTGTCCATAAGCCTGTTTTCTTGAGCTGTCTGCCATCTCTAGTGAGATTTTAGCAGTTTGCACCCCATAGATTCCCAGTTTCTCTATTACAGAGAGGGGCATGAGGTTTATTCCTGAACCAAGGTCACATAGAGCCTTAAAGATCATGGTGCCTATGGTGTAGGGTATTATGAACTTTCCAGGATCTTGTCTCTTCTGAGGCAATGTCAGTTGATCCAGATCACTTAGTTCATTGATGAACAAGGGAGGTTCAACTTCCCAAGCATCAATGCCAAACAATTTGGCATTCAGCTTCATGATTGCACCAAGAAACTTGGCAGTTTGCTCTTCAGTGACATCCTCATTCTCTTCAGAAGAAGAATACTCATCAGAGCTCATGAAGGGCATAAGGAGGTTCAATGGAATCTCTATAGTCTCTAGATGAGCCTCAGAGTCCTTTGATTCCCCAGAGGGAAGCTCCTTATTGATCACTGGACGTCCCAGGAGGTCTTCCTCCTTGGGATTCACGTCCTCTCCTTTCCTCACAGGTTCGGCCATGGCACTTATGTCAATGGCCTTGCACTCTCCTTTTGGGTTCTCTTCTGTATTGCTTGGGAGAGTACTGGGAGGGATTTCAGTGATCCTTTTACTCAGCTGGCCCACTTGTGCTTCCAGATTTCTAATGGAAGACCTTGTTTCATTCATGAAACTTACAGTGGCCTTAGATAGATCAGAGACTAGATTTGCTAAATTAGAAGCATTTTGTTCAGAGTTCTCTGTCTGTTGCTGAGTTGATGATGGAAAAGGCTTGCTATTGCTAAACCTGTTTCTTCCACCATTAGTAAAGCCTTGTTGGGGCTTTTGATCCTTCCATGAGAAATTTGGATGATTTCTCCATGTTGAGTTATAGGTGTTTCCATAAGGTTCACCTAAGTAATTTACCTTTGCTATTGCAGGGTTCTCAGGATCATAAGCTTCTTCTTCAGAAGATGCTTCTTGAGTACTGTTGGATGCAGCTTGCATTCCATGCAGACCCTGAGAGATCATATTGACTTGCTGAGTCAATATTTTATTCTGAGCCAATATGGCATTCAGAGTATCAACCTCAAGAACTCCCTTCTTCATAGGCGTCCCATTACTCACAGGATTCCTTTCAGAGGTGTACATGAACTGGTTATTAGCAACCATGTCAATGAGTTCTTGAGCTTCTGCAGGCGTTTTCTTTAGGTGAATGGATCCACCTGCAGAAGTGTCCAGTGACATCTTTGATAGCTCAGATAAACCATCATAGAATATATCCAGGATGGTCCATTCTGAAAGCATGTCAGAAGGACACTTTTTGGTCAACTGTTTGTATCTTTCCCAAGCTTCATAGAGAGATTCACCTTCTTTTTGTCTGAAGGTTTGAACATCAACTCTAAGCTTGCTCAGCTTTTGAGGAGGAAAGTACTTGGCTAAGAAAGCCGTGACCAGCTTATCCCAAGAGTTCAGGCTGTCTTTAGGTTGAGAATCCAACCATAATCTAGCTCTGTCTCTTACAGCAAAAGGGAAAAGCATGAGCCTGTAGACTTCAGGATCTATTCCATTAGTCTTTACAGTCTCACATATCTGCAAGAATTCAGTTAAGAACTGAAAAGGATCTTCAGATGGAAGTCCATGAAACTTGCAGTTCTGCTGCATTAGAGAAACTAATTGAGGTTTCAGCTCAAAATTGTTTGCTCCAATGGCAGGAATGGAGATGCTTCTTCCATGTAAATTGGAATTAGGTGCAGTAAAGTCACCAAGCATCCTCCTTTCATTATTATTATTTTCGCCTGCCATCTCCTCTGCCTGTTCGAAAATTTCTGAAAGGTTATCTCTGGATTGTTGTATTTTAGCTTCTCTTAATTTTCTCTTCAGAGTCCTTTCAGGTTCTGGATCTGCTTCCACAAGAATGTTCTTATCCTTGCTCCTGCTCATATGACAAGGAAGAATGGCCAGAAAAATGATAATAATAATAGAGATCCTTTATACCACAGTATAGGGATCCCTTTGTAAGTAGAAGAAGAAGGGGAGATAAAGGATGTGATGTAAAGGAAGAAACACAACTGTGAGGATTGGAATGTGAGATGAGATGTTAGGATATGAATGAATAAATAGAATGAGATGGGAGAGGGATAATTTTCGAAAATTATTTTGAAAAGGAGTTAGTGATTTTTGAAAATTGGTTTTTGAAAATTTGTTAGTATTTTTTCGAAAATTTTTTTTTTGAATAATTAAAATAATTAATAAATTAAAAAGAAATTTTGAAAAAGGGAAGAGATATTTTCGAAAATGAGAGAGAGAGAGTTAGTTAGGTGGTTTTGAAAAAGTTAAGAAACAAACAAAAAGTAGTTAGTTAGTTGAAACAAATTTTGAAAAGATAGGAAGTTAGGAAGTTAGAAAAGATATTTTGAAAAGATATTTTTGAAAAAGATAAGATAAGAAGATATTTTTGAAAAGATATGATTGAAATTAGTTTTGAAAAAGATTTGATTTTTAAAATCTCAATTAATGACTTGATTCATAAGAAATCACAAGATATGATTCTAGAACTTAAAGTTTGAATCTTTCTTAACAAGCAAGTAACAAACTTCAAATTTTTGAATCAAAACATTAATTGTTTAAGTTATTTTCGAAAATTTGGTATAAAAATAAGAAAAATATTTTTGAAAAATATTTTTTTAATTTTCGAAAATAACTAAGAATTTTGGAAAAGATTTGATTTTTTGAAAAAGATTTTGAAAAAGATAAGATTTTCAAATTGAAAATTTGATTTGACTCATGAGAAACAATTTGATTTTTTAAAAATTTTTGAAAAAGTCAACTCAATTTTCGAATTTGATGAGAGAAAAAGGGAAAGATATTTTTTTGATTTTTGAATTTTTTTTATGAAAAACATGAAAATTATGCAATGCATAAAATTTTTAGATCAAAACAATGAATGCATGCAAGAATGCTATGAATGTCAAGATGAACACCAAGAACACTTTGAATGTCATGATGAACATCAAGAACATATTTTTGAAAAATTTTTAATGCAAAGAAAACATGCAAGACACCAAACTTAGAATTCTTTAATGCTTACGCACTAAGAATTCAAGAATGCATATGAAAAACAACATACAATACAAAAGGTGGATATCTGTTCGCTTTCCTGCTATCTTCATCCAATCAGTCTCATTCCTTTCCATGGCTGGCTTTATGTGATACATCACCACTGTCAATGGCTACTTTCGGTCATCTCACGGGAAAATGATCCAATGCCCTGTCACGGCACGGCTAATCGTCTGGAGGCATCACCCTTGTCAATGGCTTCATCTTATCCTCTCAGTGAATAATATGCTCACGCACCCTGTCACGGCACGGCTATTCATCTGTCGGTTCTCGATCATGCCGGAATAGGATTTACTATCCTTTTGCGTCTGTCACTAACACCATGCAATCGCGAGTTAGGAGCTCGTCACAGTCATTCAATCATTGAATCCTACTCGGAATACCACAGACAAGGTTTAGACCTTCCGGATTCTCTTGAATGCCGCCATCATTCTAGCTTACGCCACGAAGATTCTGGTTAGGAGATCTAAGAGATACTCATTCTAGCTTATTTCATGTAGAACAGAAGTGTTTGTCAGGCACGCGTTCATAAGGGAGAAGGATGATGAGCGTCACACATAATCATCACCTTCATCATGTTCTTGGGTGCGAATGGATATCTTAGAAGTGAAATAAGAAGATTTGAATAGAAAACAGTAGTACTTTGCATTAATCTTTGAGGAACAGCAGAGCTCCACACCTTAATCTATGGAGTGTAGAAACTCTACCGTTGAAAATACATAAGTGAAGGTCCAGGCATGGCCGAGATGGCCAGCCCCCTGAAACGTGATCAAAGGATCATAAGGTAATCCAAAGATGTCTAATACAATCGTAAGAGGTCCTATTTATAATAAACTAGCTACTAGGGTTTACATGAGTAAGTATTTGATGTATAAATCCACTTCCGGGGCCCACTTGGTGTGTGCTTGGGCTGAGCTTAAGTGTTGCACGTGCAGAGGCCATTTGTGGAGTTGAACGCCAGTTTCTGTGCCAGTTTGGGCGTTCAACTCTGGTTTTGGATCCTTTTCTGGCGCTGGACGCCAGATTTGGCAGAAGGCTGGCGTTGAACGCCAGTTTACGTCGTCAATTCTTGGCCAAAGCATGGACTATTATATATTTGCACGTGCATGGACTATTAAAAGGACTGCTGATGCTGTTGGATTCTGACCTCCCTGCACTCAAAGTGGATTTTCTGGAGCTACAGAACTCGAAATGGCATGCTTCCAATTGCGTTGGAAAGTAGACATCCAGGGCTTTCCAGCAATATATAATAGTCCATACTTTGCACAAGGATAAACGACGTAAACCGGTGTTCAACGCCAGTTCTCTGCCCAATTCTGGCGTCCAGCGCCAGAAAAGGATCAAAAACTGGAGTTGAACGCCCAAACTGGCATAAAAATTGGCGTTCAACTCCACAAATGGCCTCTGCACGAAATCTCAGCCCCAGCACACACCAAGTGGGCCCCAGCACACCAAGTAGGCCCCAGAAGTGGATCTCTGCATCATCCATCATAGTCCACTCATATTTTGTAACCCTAGGCTACTAGTTTAGTATTTAAACAACTTTTAGAGACTTATTCTGTATCTCATGACATTTTAGATCTAAACTTTGTATTTTCTGACGGCATGAGTCTCTAAACCCCATTGTTGGGGGTGAGGAGCTCTGCTGTGTCTCAATGAATTAATGCAAGTATTCCTGTTTTCCATTCAAACACGCTTGTTCCTATCTAAGATGTTTATTCGCGCTTAACTGTGATGAAGGTGATGATCTGTGACATTCATCACCTTCCTCAAACCATGAACGTGTGTCTGACAACCACCTCCGTTCTATATCCGATTGAATGAGTATCTCTTAGATTCTTTAATCAGAATCTCCGTGGTATAAGCTAGAACTGATGGCAGCATTCATGAGAATCCGGAAAGTCTAAACCTTGTCTGTGGTATTCCGAGTAGGATTCAAGGATTGAATGACTGTGACGAGCTTCAAACTCCTGAAGGCTGGGCGTTAGTGACAGATGGAAAAGGATAGTAAATCCTATTCCAACCGGATCGAGAACCAACCGGTGATTAGCCGTGCTGTGACAGAGCGCGTGAGCGTAGTTTTCACTGGAAGGATGGAAGGTAGCCATTGACAACGGTGATCCACCAACACACAGCTTGCCATAGGAGGACGTGCGTGCGTGAATCAGAAGACAGAGGAAAGCAGAGATTCAGAAGACAAAGCATCTCCAAAACTCCAACATATTCTCCATTACTACACAACAAGTAACTTTTAATTTATGCTCTACTGGTTATTCATAATTCAATTGATAAACATAATTGACTTCCTAACTAAGATTTACAAGATAACCATAGATTGCTCCAAACCAACAATCTCTGTGGGATTCGACCCTTACTCACGTAAGGTATTACTTGGACGACCCAGTGCACTTGCTGGTTAGTTGTGCGAAGTTGTAAGAGAGTAATGTGAACAGTAACATTACAATTTCGTGCACCAAGTTTTTGGCGCCGTTGCCGGGGATTGTTCGTGTTTGAACAACTGACGGATTATTTTGTTGCTTAGATTAGGAAAAATCTTTCTTTTTGGTTTAGAGTCTTTTATTAATTAACCCTTGTTAAAATACTTTAAACTTATAACTCAGTTATTTAGAACGTGGTGTTTATGTTCATGATAATTGGCTATCATATTTTAAAAAAAAAAAACCTTTTTCAAAAATAATTTTTCTATTAAATCCTGTGCCAAACTTTAAGTTTGGTGTTTTCAAAAATAATCTTTCTTAAAATTTTTGAAGGTCCCATAACTCATTTGGCTAGAACATTAATTTGATTGGGTTAAACTCTTTTATACTCTTTTCAAAACCTTCTTTTTCAAAAATAATTTTTCTATTAAATCCTGTGCCAAACTTTAAGTTTGGTGTTTTCAAAAATAATCTTTCTTAAAATTTTTGAAGGTCCCATAACTCATTTGGCTAGAACATTAATTTGATTGGGTTAGACTCTTTTATACTCTTTTCAAAACCTTCTTTTTCAAAAATATTTTTTTCTATTAAATCTTGTGCCAAACTTTAAGTTTGGTGTTTTCTTGTTAATTCCCCTTTGATTTTCGAAAATTTTGGTTTGGTTTTCTAAAAATTTTAAGTTTGGTGTTCTTCCTTCATGTTCTTGTGTTCTTGTGAGTCTTCAAAGTGTTCTTGAGTTTCCTTGTGTCTTGATCTTAAAATTTTTAAGTTTGGTGTTCCTTGGTGTTTTCCCTCCAAATTTTTCGAAAACAAGGAGCATTAGATCTAAAAATTTTAAATCTTGTACTATCTTATTGTTTTTCTCTCTCCTCACTAAATTCAAAAAAAAATATCTTTTCCAAAATATCTATTCTAACTTCCTAACTTCTTATCTTTTCAAAATTTGTTTCAACTAACTAACTAACTTTTTGTTTGTTTCTTAACTTTTTCAAAACTACCTAACTAACTCTCTCTCTCGAATTTTCGAAAATATCTTCCCTCTTTTTCAAAAAATTTCATTTTTTTTAAATAATTATTTTTAATTTTTTTTACGAAAAAAAAATTTAAAAAAAAAAATTTAAAAAAAAATTTTAAATTCAAATTCTTTTTAGTTATTTTATTTTATTTAAGTATTTACTTCTTATAAAATAAAATAAATAAAAAGGTAAATCAGTCCAAGTTATATCCATAGATCCATCATGGACATAAGTGGAGATGGACAGTCCAGGAGGACTTTGGGGTCATATTCTAACCCCTCTACTGCTTCGTATGGGAGTAGCATATGCATACCCTCCATTGGGGTTAGTAGCTTTGAGTTGAATCCTCAGCTCATTATCATGGTGCAGCAAAGTTGCCAGTATTCCGGTCTTCCACAGGAAGAACCTACAGAGTTTCTGGCACAATTTTTACAAATTGCTGACACAGTACATGATAAGGAAATAGATCAGGATGTCTACAGACTATTACTGTTTCCATTTGCTGTAAAAGATCAAGCTAAAAGGTGGTTAAATAACCAACCTAAGGCCAGCATAAGAACATGGAAACAGCTGACAGAAAAATTCCTGAATCAATATTTCCCTCCAAAAAGGATGACACAGCTAAGGCTGGACATCCAAGGCTTTAAACAAGGAGATAATGAATCTCTTTATGATGCCTGGGAGAGATACAGAGAGATGCTACGAAAATGCCCCTCTGAAATGTTTTCAGAGTGGGTTCAGTTAGACATCTTCTACTATGGGCTTACAGAAGGAGCTCAGATGTCTTTAGATTACTCAGCTGGTGGATCTATCCATATGAGAAAGACAATTGAAGAGGCTCAAGAGCTCATTGATACAGTTGCCAGGAATCAGCATCTGTATCTAAGCAGCAACCCTTCCATGAATGAAGAGGTTAAAACAGTAACTGCTGAATTCAGTACTGTAAAACAAGCTGCTGAATTCAATCAGCAATTAGATTTTCTAACAAAGCAGCTAGCTGAATTCAAAGACAGGTTACAGGAGACAAGGATAGCTAATATGCATATGGAAGAACAGTTTAAGCAAACAAAGCAGCAGCTATCAAAGCAAATAGCAGAAGAATGCCAAGCAGTTCAATTAAGAAGTGGGAAAACATTAAATACCCCACCTCAAGGCATCAAAAATTCAAGAAATGAGCAACCCACCAAAGATTCCCCTGAGGACAGTAAGAGCCCAGGGAAAAATAATTCTGGCACTAAAACGCCAGAAAACAGGTGGAAGGCTGGCGCTGAACGCCCAGACCATGCCCAAAACTGGCGTTCAGCGCCAGAAACAAGGCAGGATTGGCGTTCAACGCCAGAAATGGGCAAGAATCTGGCGTTGAACGCCCAAATGGGGCAGAATCCAGCGCTGAACGCCCAACAGGGGCACATTTCTGGCGTTCAGGCGCCAGGAACAGATAGTGAGTTGGCATCTAACGTCACTCCAGCTTCTGACTCTGGTATGCAATTGCCAGAGAGGGATCAGACACACATAAGTGCTGATAACATCCCCTCTAAAAAGGCTTCTTTAACCACTAAGGTTGAGGAATATAAAGCCAAGATACCTTATCCTCAAAAACTCCGGAAAGAGGAGCAGGATAAGCAATTTGCTCGCTTTGCAGATTATCTAAGGACTCTTGAAATAAAGATTCCATTTGCAGAGGCACTTGAGCAAATACCTTCTTATGCCAAGTTCATGAAAGAGATCTTGAGTCATAAAAAGGAGTGGAGAGAAACAGAAAGAGTTCTCCTCACTGAAGAATGCAGTGCAGTCATTCTGAAAAGCTTTCCTGAAAAGCTTAAAGACCCTGGGAGTTTTCTGATACCATGCATATTAGAAGGTGATTGCACCAAGACAGCTTTATGCGATCTTGGGGCAAGCATCAACCTAATACCTGCATCCACTATCAGGAAGCTTGGCTTAACTGAAGAAGTTAAACCAACCCGAATATGTCTCCAACTTGCTGATGGCTCCACTAAATACCCATCAGGCGTGATTGAGGACATGATTGTCAGAGTTGGGCCATTCGCCTTTCCCACTGACTTTGTTGTGCTGGAAATGGAGGAGCACAAGAGTGCCACTCTCATTCTAGGAAGACCCTTCCTAGCAACTGGACGATCCCTCATTGACGTCCAACAAGGGGAAATAACCCTGAGAGTCAACGATGACGAGTTAAAGTTGAACGCTGTCAAAGCCATGCAGCATCCAGACACATCAACAGACTGCATGAAAGTTGACCTTATTGACTCTTTGGTAGAAGAGATCAACATGGCTGAGATTCTCGAATCAGAGTTGGAAGACATCTTTAAAGATGTTCAGCCTGATTTGGAGGATTCAGGGGACATGAAAGAGCCTCTGAACTTTCTTCTGAAAAAGGAAAAACCTCCTAAACCAGAGCTCAAGCCACTGCCACCATCCATGAAATATGTATTTCTAGGAGAAGGTGACACTTTTCCAGTGATCATAAGCTCTGCTTTAAATTCACAGGAAGAGGAAGCACTTATTCAAGTGCTAAGGACACACAAGACAGCTCTTGGGTGGTCCATAGGTGACCTTAAGGGCATAAGCCCAGCTAGATGCATGCACAAAATCCTATTGGAGGATAATGCCAAACCAGTGGTTCAACCACAGAGGCGGCTAAATCCAGCCATGAAGGAAGTGGTGCAGAAAGAGGTCACCAAATTACTAGAGGCTGGGATTATTTATCCCATTTCTGATAGCCCCTGGGTGAGCCCTGTTCAAGTCGTCCCAAAAAAGGGAGGCATGACAGTGATTCATAATGAAAAAAATGAACTGGTTCCTACAAGAACAGTTACAGGGTGGCGCATGTGTATTGACTACAGAAGGCTCAATACAGCCACCAGAAAGGATCATTTTCCTTTACCATTCATAGACCAGATGCTAGAGAGACTAGCAGGTCATGATTATTACTGCTTTTTGGATGGCTACTCAGGCTATAACCAGATTGCAGTAGATCCCCAGGATCAAGAGAAAACAACATTCACATGTCCATCCGGAGTGTTTGCTTACAGAAGGATGCCCTTTGGGCTATGCAATGCACCTGCAACCTTCCAGAGATGCATGCTCTCTATTTTCTCTGATATGGTGGAAAAATTTCTGGAAGTCTTCATGGATGACTTCTCAGTATATGGAGACTCATTCAGCTCCTGTCTTGATCACCTGAAACTTGTTTTGAAAAGATGCCAAGAAACCAACCTAGTTTTAAACTGGGAAAAGTGTCACTTCATGGTGACTGAAGGAATTGTTCTTGGACATAAGATCTCAAACAAGGGAATAGAGGTGGATCAAGCAAAAATAGAGGTAATTGAAAAATTACCACCACCTGCCAATGTTAAGGCAATCAGAAGCTTTCTGGGGCACGCAGGATTCTATAGGAGGTTTATAAAGGATTTTTCAAAAATCGCAAAACCTCTAAGCAATCTGCTAGCTGCTGACACGCCATTTGTGTTTGACACAGCATGCCTGCAGGCGTTTGAAACGCTGAAAGCTAAGCTGGTCTCAGCACCAGTCATTTCTGCACCAGACTGGACATTGCCATTTGAGTTAATGTGTGATGCCAGTGATCATGCCATTGGTGCAGTATTGGGACAGAGGCATGACAAGCTTCTGCATGTCATTTATTATGCCAGCCGCGTTCTAAATGATGCCCAGAAAAATTACACAACCACAGAAAAAGAACTACTTGCAGTGGTTTACGCCATTGACAAGTTCAGATCATACTTAGTAGGATCAAAAGTGATTGTGTATACTGACCATGCTGCTCTTAAATATCTACTCACAAAGCAGGATTCAAAACCCAGGCTCATCAGATGGGTATTGCTTCTGCAAGAGTTTGATATAGAAATAAGAGACAGAAAAGGGACAGAGAACCAAGTAGCTGATCATCTGTCCCGGATAGAGCCAGTGGAAGGGACGTCCCTCCCCTTCCTTGAGATCTCTGAGACATTCCCTGATGAGCATCTATTTGCCATTCAGGAAGCACCATGGTTTGCCGTTATTGCAAACTATAAAGCTGCAAGGTTCATACCCAAGGAGTACAATAGAATACAAAAAAAGAAACTAATTACTGATGCAAAGTACTACTTGTGGGATGAACCCTATCTCTTTAAGAGATGTGCAGACGGAATTATCCGTAGGTGTGTCCCCAGAGAGGAAGCACAGAGAATCCTATGGCATTGCCATGGATCTCAATATGGAGGCCATTTCGGAGGTGAGCGAACAGCCACCAAGGTCCTCCAATGTGGCTTCTATTGGCCCACACTCTATAAAGATTCCAGAGAATTTGTACGTAATTGTGACAGTTGCCAAAAAGCTGGTAATCTGCCTCATGGTTACGCCATGCCTCAACAAGGAATCTTGGAAATAGAGTTGTTTGATGTATGGGGAATTGACTTCATGGGACCTTTCCCACCATCATACTCAAACACTTATATTCTGGTGGCAGTTGACTATGTATCAAAATGGGTTGAGGCTATTGCCACACCCACCAATGATACTAAAACAGTGCTGAAGTTCCTCCAGAAACATATCTTTAGCAGGTTTGGTGTCCCTAGAGTGTTAATCAGTGATGGGGGCACTCACTTCTGCAATAAACAGCTTTACTCTGCCATGGTTCGGTATGGAATTCGCCACAAAGTGGCCACTCCATATCATCCACAAACCAACGGGCAAGCTGAAGTCTCTAACAGAGAATTAAAGAGAATCCTGGAACGGACAGTAAATACCCGAAGAAAGGATTGGGCAAGGAGCTTGGATGATGCTCTGTGGGCTTACAGAACAGCATTCAAGACCCCTATAGGGACCTCTCCATACCAACTTGTGTATGGTAAGGCATGTCACCTGCCCGTGGAACTGGAACATAAAGCTTATTGGGCAACCAGATTCCTAAACTTAGATGCCAAATTAGCAGGAGAAAAACGATTGCTCCAGCTAAATGAGCTAGAGGAATTCAGATTCACAGCTTTCGAAAATGCCAAACTTTATAAAGAAAAATCAAAAAAATGGCATGACAGAAAGCTGTCATCTAGAATCTTTAAACTAGGACAGAAGGTCCTGTTGTTTAACTCTAGACTCAGGCTATTCCCCGGGAAACTGAAATCCCGGTGGAGGGGACCATACGTGATTACAAGTGTGTCACCATATGGTTATGTGGAGCTTCAAGATATTGATTCTGATAAGAAGTTCATTGTCAATGGACAGAGAATCAAGCATTATCTTGAAGGCAACATTGAGCAAGAATGCTCAAGGCTGAAGCTAGATTAAAAAGCTCAGCAAGGTCCAGCTAAAGACAATAAAGAAGCGCTTGCTGGGAGGCAACCCAGCCATGGGGTAACAATCCTCTAAGCATTTTGCCCTATTTTTATTTTTATTTGTTTATATAAAGTTCACTGACACTAAGGTAAAGAATCATTTGCATAAGTTTACAGGGTTACAGGAGCTTACTGGCAAGAAAACGCCAGTGAAGGCCATTTTGGGCGTTCAGCGCCCAAAATGGGCATCCAGTGGGCGCTGAACGCCAGTAAGGATAGCTATCTGGCGTTCAACGCCAGAAAAGGGCAACAACTGGGCGTTGAACGCCCAGGAGAGCAGCATTTGGGCGTTGAACGCCCAAAACAGGCAGTGTTTGGGCGTTCAAACGCCAGGATGGTGGGGAGGAGCTCTCCTTCTACCCATCTCCTTCTTTTTCTTTTGCTTGAGGACAAGCAAAGCTCTAAGTTTGGTGTGCTTATCCGTGATCACTAAGATCATGGCCCCTAAAGGAAAACAACCCACTCCAAGAGGAGCAAGGGCGTGATTTAAAGGAACTGAAGCGCCAGAAATTCTCTCTTGAAGGACCAAGCACCTCACAGACTAGAGGAACATCCACTTCCCAAACCTCAAGGTTGTTAGGTTCTAATCTTAGCCTTAACTCTGTGATAACTGTTCTTATTTTAATTTTACCTTAGGAGTCATATAGTAGTAATTAGTATCTATTTTGATTTTATCTCCAATTAAGCTATAGTTTATTTTTCTCATCATCAGCAAACATGAATAAAGTAGTAGATCTTTTGAATAAGAAGCAATAAAATTTCGAGTTTTAATAAGAGAAATTCTAATTAGTTAAATGTGGTGGCAATACTTTCTGTCTTCTGAATGAATGCTTGAACAGTGCATATATCTTTTGAATTTGTTGTTTAAGACTGTTAAATATGTTGGCTCTTGAAAGAATGATGAACATGAGACATGTTATTGAGAATCTGAAAAATCATAAAAATGATTCTTGAAGCAAGAAAAAGCAGCAAAGAACAAAGCTTGCAGAAAAAAAAAAAGGAGAAAGAAAAAAGAGAAAGCAAGCAGAAAAAGCCAAAGCTCTTAAAACCAAAAGGCAAGAGCAAAAAGCCAAAGCCCTTAAAACCAAAAGGCAAGGGTAATAAAAAGGGATCCCAAGGCTTTGAGCATCAGTGGATAGGAGGGCCTAAAGGAATAAAATCCTGGTCTAAGCGGCTAAACCAAGCTGTCCCTAACCATGTGCTTGTGGCGTGAAGGTGTCAAGTGAAAACTTGAGACTGAGCGGTTAAAGTCAAGGTCCAGAGCAAAAAGAAGAGTGTGCTTAAGAACTCTAGACACCTCTAATTGGGGACTTTAGCAAAGCTGAGTCACAATCTGAAAAGGTTCACCCAATTATGTGTCTGTGGCATTTATGTATCCGGTGGTAATACTGGAAAACAAAGTGCTTAGGGCCACGGCCAAGACTCATAAAGAAGCTGTGTTCAAGAATCATCACACTGAACTAAGAGAATCAATAACACTATCTGAATTCTGAGTTCCTATAGATGCCAATCACTCTGAGCTTCAATGGATAAAGTGAGATGCCAAAACTGTTCAGAAGCAAAAAGCTACTAGTCCCGCTCATCTAATTAGGATCTGAGCTTCAATCAAAAACTCTGAGATATTATTGCTTCTCAACATATTAGTCTTCTATTTTATTTGTCTAGTTGCTTGAGGACAAGCAACAGTTTAAGTTTGGTGTTGTGATGAGCGGATATTTTATACGCTTTTTGGGGATAATTTCATATAGTTTAGAGTATGTTTTAGTTAGTTTTTAGTCTAATTCTAGTAGTTTTTAGGAAAAATTCATATTTCTGGACTTTACTATGAGTTGTGTGTTTTTCTGTAATTTCAGGTATTTTTCTGGCTGAAATTGAAGGAGCTGAGCAAAAATCGGATTCAGGCTGAAAAAGGACTGCTGATGCTGTTGGATTCTGACCTCCCTGCACTCAAAATGGATTTTCTGGAGCTACAGAACTCGAAATGGCATGCTTCCAATTGCGTTGGAAAGTCGACATCCAGGGCTTTCCAGCAATATATAATAGTCCATACTTTGCACAAGGATAAACGACGTAAACTGGCGTTCAACGCCAGTTCTCTGCCCAATTCTGGCGTCCAGCGCCAGAAAAGGATCAAAAACTGGAGTTGAACGCCCAAACTGGCATAAAAACTGGCTTTCAACTCCACAAATGGCCTCTGCACGAAATCTCAGCCCCAGCACACACCAAGTGGGCCCCAGCACACCAAGTGGGCCCCAGAAGTGGATCTCTGCATCATCCATCATAGTCCACTCATATTTTGTAACCCTAGGCTACTAGTTTAGTATTTAAACAACTTTTAGAGACTTATTCTGTATCTCATGACATTTTAGATCTAAACTTTGTATTTTCTGACGGCATGAGTCTCTAAACCCCATTGTTGGGGGTGAGGAGCTCTGCTGTGTCTCAATGAATTAATGCAAGTATTCCTGTTTTCCATTCAAACACGCTTGTTCCTATCTAAGATGTTCATTCGCGCTTAACTGTGATGAAGGTGATGATCTGTGACATTCATCACCTTCCTCAAACCATGAACGTGTGTCTGACAACCACCTCCGTTCTATATCCGATTGAATGAGTATCTCTTAGATTCTTTAATCAGAATCTCCGTGGTATAAGCTAGAACTGATGGCAGCATTCATGAGAATCCGGAAAGTCTAAACCTTGTCTGTGGTATTCCGAGTAGGATTCAAGGATTGAATGACTGTGACGAGCTTCAAACTCCTGAAGGCTGGGCGTTAGTGACAGATGCAAAAGGATAGTAAATCCTATTCCAACCGGATCGAGAACCAACCGGTGATTAGCCGTGCTGTGACAGAGCGCGTGAGCGTAGTTTTCACTGGAAGGATGGAAGGTAGCCATTGACAACGGTGATCAAAAACTTGGTGCACGAAATTGTGATCTCCAGGCTCGAACAAATCCTGGTAATGGCTCCAAAGCTTGGTGCTCTGATCTTAATTTATAATTGTCACAACTTCGATACAACTAACCAGCAAGTGCACTGGGTCGTCCAAGTAATACCTTACGTGAGTAAGGGTCGAATCCCACGGAGATTGTTGGTATGAAGCAAGCTATGGTCACCTTGTAAATCTCAGTCAGGCAGATATAAATGGATAATGATGTTTTCGAATTTAATATAATAAAATAGGGATAGAGATACTTATGTAAATCATTGGTAGAAATTTCAGATAAGCGAATGGAGATGCTTTTCGTTCCTCTGAACCTCTGCTTTCCTGCTATCTTCATCCAATCAGTCTCATTCCTTTCCATGGCTGGCTTTATGTGATACATCACCACTGTCAATGGCTACTTTCGGTCATCTCTCGGGAAAATGATCCAATGCCCTGTCACGGCACGGCTAATCGTCTGGAGGCATCACCCTTGTCAATGGCTTCATCTTATCCTCTCAGTGAATAATATGCTCACGCACCCTGTCACGGCACGGCTATTCATCTGTTGGTTCTCGATCATGCTGGAATAGGATTTACTATCCTTTTGCGTCTGTCACTAACGCCCTGCAATCGCGAGTTCGGAGCTCGTCACAGTCATTCAATCATTGAATCCTACTCGGAATACCACAGACAAGGTTTAGACTTTCCGGATTCTCTTGAATGCCGCCATCATTCTAGCTTACGCCACGAAGATTCTGGTTAGGAGATCTAAGAGATACTCATTCTAGCTTAATTCATGTAGAACGGAAGTGTTTGTCAGGCACGCGTTCATAAGGGAGAAGGATGATGAGCGTCACACATAATCATCACCTTCATCACGTTCTTGGGTGCGAATGGATATCTTAGAAGCGAAATAAGAAGAATTGAATAGAAAATAGAAGTACTTTGCATTAATCTTTGAGGAACAGCAGAGCTCCACACCTTAATCTATGGAGTGTAGAAACTCTACCGTATGAAAATACATGAGTGAAGGTCCAGGCATGGCCGTGATGGCCAGCCCCCTAAATGAGATCACAGGATCAAAAATACAATCCAGGATGCCTAATACAATAGTAAGAGGTCCTATTTATAATAAACTAGCTACTAGGGTTTACATGAGTAAGTATTTGATGCATAAATCCACTTCCGGGGCCCACTTGGTGTGTGTTTGGGCTGATCTTAAGTGTTGCACGTGCAGAGGCCATTTGTGGAGTTGAACGCCAGTTTCTGTGCCAGTTTGGGCGTTCAACTCTGGTTTTGGATCCTTTTCTGGCGCTGGACGCCAGATTTGGGCAGAAGGCTGGCGTTGAACGCCAGTTTACGTCGTCAATTCTTGGCCAAAGTATAGACTATTATATATTGCTAGAATGCCCTGGATGTCTACTTTCCAACGCCATTGGAAGCGCACCATGTTGAGTTCTGTAGCTCCAGAAAATCCACTTTGAGTGCAGGGAGGTCAGAATCCAACAGCATCAGCAGTCCTTTTTCAACCTCTGAATCTGATTTTTGCTCAAGTCCCTCAATTTCAGCCAGAAAATACCTGAAATCATAGAAAAACACACAAACTCATAGTAAAGTCCAGAAATGTGAATTTAACACAAAATCTATTAAAAACATCCCTAAAAGTAACTAGATCCTACTAAAAACATACTAAAAACAATGTCAAAAAGCGTATAAATTATCCGCTCATCACAACACCAAACTTAAATTGTTGCTTGTCCCCAAGCAACTGAAAACCAAAATAGGATAAAAAGAATAGAATATACTATAAATTCCAAACTATCAATGAAACATAGCTCCAATCAGATGAGCGGGACTTATAGCTTTTTGTCTCTTGAATAGTTTTGGCATCTCACTCTATCCATTGAGGTTTAGAATGATTGGCATCTATAGGAACTCAGAGTTCAGATAGTGTTATTGATTCTCCTAGTTCAGTATGATGATCTTTGAACACAGCTATTTTATGAGTCTTGGCCGTGGCCCTAAGCACTTTGTTTTCCAGTATTACCACCGGATACATAAATGCCACAGACACATAATTGGGTGAACCTTTTCAGATTGTGACTCAGTTTTGCTAAAGTCCCCAATTAGAGGTGTCCAGGGTTCTTAAGCACACTCTTTTTTTGCTTTGGACCTTGACTTTAACCGCTCAGTCTCAAGTTTTCACTTGACACCTACACGCCACAAGCACATGGTTAGGGACAGCTTGGTTTAGCCGCTTAGACCAGGATTTTATTCCTTTAGGCCCTCCTATCCACTGATGCTCAAAGCCTTGGGATCCTTTTTATTTGCCCTTGCCTTTTGGTTTTAAGGGTTATTGGCTTTTTGCTCTTGCCTCTTGGTTTTAAGAGCTTTTGGCTTTTTCTGCTTGCTTTTTCTTTTTCTTTCTATTTTTTTTTTCGCCTATTTTTTTTTTCTATTTTTTTTTTCTGCAAGCTTTGTTCTTTGCTGCTTTTTCTTGCTTCAAGAATCATTTTTATGATTTTTCAGATTATCAAATAACATGTCTCCTAGTCATCATTCTTTCAAGAGCCAACATATTTAACATTCTTAAACAACAACTTCAAAAGACATATGCACTGTTCAAGCATACATTCAGAAAATAAGAAGCATTGTCACCACATCAATATAATTAAACTAAGTTCAAGGATAAATTTAAAACTCATGTACTTCTTGTTCTTTTGAATTAAAACACATTTTTTATAAGAGAGGTGATGGATTCATAGGACATTTATAACTTTAAGACATAGTTACTACTACTAATGATCATGTAATGAAGACACAAACATAGATAAGCACATAACATAGAAAATGAAAAACAGAGAAAGTAAGAACAAGGAATGAGTCCACCTTAGTGATGTCCTTGAGCTCTTCTATGTCTCTTCCTTGTCTTTGCTGCGCATCCTTCATTGCTTTTAGATCTTCTCTCTTTTCATGAAGGATGATGGAGTGCTCTTGATGTTCCACCCTTAGTTGCTTCCAATAATTGTGTGGAAGAAAATGTATCCCCTGAGGTATCTCAGGGATCTCTTGATTTGCAGTCAAATGTTCTACCACTGAGCTATAGACCCTTGATGGAAGCTTTTGTCTTCCCTTTCCTCTTTCTAGAGGCTTCTCTGGCCTTAGGTGCCATCAATGGTTATGGAAAAAACAAAAAAGCTATGCTTTTTACCACACCAAACTTAGAATGTTGCTCGCCCTCGAGCAAAAGAAGAAAGAATAGAAGAATAAGAAGAAGATATGGAGGAGATGGAGGGAGATGTGTATTCGGCCATATGGGTGGGATTGGGTGGGAAAGAGATGTTGAATTTTGAAGGAAAGTGGGTGTTTGGATGTGAGTGGTAAAGAGTTAATAGGGAAGAGTGTTTATTGGGAATAGAGGATGATTGAGAAGAGAGAAGAGAGTGAGTGGAGGTAGGTGGGGATCCTGTGGGGTCCACAGATCCTGAGGTGATCCTGTGAGGTCCACAGATCTTGAGGTGTCAAGGCATTTACATCCCTGCACCAATTTAGGCATGCAAAATGCCCTTGCACACAACTCTGGGCGTTCAGCGCCAGGTTGGTGCCTATTTTGGGCGTTCAACGCCCATCTGTGTGCTATTTCTAGCGTTGAACAAATCCTGGTAATGGCTCCAAAGCTTGGTGCTCTGATCTTAATTCATGATTGTCACAACTTCGATACAACTAACCAGCAAGTCCACTGGGTCGTCCAAGTAATACCTTACGTGAGTAAGGGTCGAATCCGACGGAGATTGTTGGTATGAAGCAAGCTATGGTCACCTTGTAAATCTCAGTCAGGCAGATATAAAGTGATAATGGTGTTTTCGAATTTAATATAATAAGATAGGGATAGAAATACTTATGTAAATCATTGGTAGGAATTTCAGATAAGCGAATGGAGATGCTTTTCGTTCCTCTGAACCTCTGCTTCTCTGCTATCTTCATCCAATCAGTCTTACTCCTTTCCATGGCTGGCTTTATGTGATACATCACCACTGTCAATGGCTACTTTCGGTCATCTCTCGGGAAAATGATCCAATGCCCTGTCACGGCACGGCTAATCGTCTGGAGGCATCACCCTTGTCAATGGCTTTATCTTATCCTCTCAGTGAATAATATGCTCACGCACCCTGTCACGGCACGGCTATTCATCTGTCGATTCTCGATCATGCTGGAATAGGATTTACTATCCTTTTGCGTCTGTCACTAACGCCCTGCAATCGCGAATTAGGAGCTCGTCACAGTCATTCAAACATTGAATCCTACTAGGAATACCACGGACAAGGTTTAGACTTTCCGGATTCTCTTGAATGCCGCCATCATTCTAGCTTACGCCACGAAGATTCTGGTTAGGAGATCTAAGAGATATTCATTCTAGCTTAATTCATGTAGAACAGAAGTGTTTGTCAGGCACGCGTTCATAGGGGAGAAGGATGATGAGCGTCACACATAATCATCACCTTCATCATGTTCTTGGGTGCGAATGGATATCTTAGAAGCGAAATAAGAAGAATAG